>NW_028155217.1:0-92500 GCF_905171665.1 Trachurus trachurus | reverse complement strand
CTTCTCGCGATATCTCACCAACGCAATGTCCCACTGACCCCACACCCCAGTCCAGGCACTTGTCTACTCGAGACCTCTCTGGAGATACCCAACATGACCCATTTCGGTGACCATCGAAATCACTTCCGGTGCTCGACCAATCACGTTCAGAATTGCCTGAAACATATAGTGGTCAGGTTTCCTGAGGACCGCCCCCCCATACATATGACCATGTGGCACTTAGGCGATTTTTCACACTTCCCCATTCATTCCTATGGGGGATTTTGATTGGCCCATAACTTTTCATAGGAATGTCGCACAGACTTGGTTCCGGTCTCTATCGATCGGGCGTGGTCGATAATGGGGGGGTAGGCGGAGTCTCAACTAATGAGCACTTAAGGGGAAAAATGGGCACCCCAAAAACTCTGGAAATACCCCTTTTTTGGCCATAACTTCCGGTGGGAGTGGCCTAGAGACTCGGGACCGGTCTCAATCGAAATCTTTTGGCCGATAATGGGGGGGTAGCCGGAATCTCTAGTCTCTCAGATGCTCACAGGCAAATGGGCAGCGATTTCAAAAGTGGCACTTATCCCTTATCCTAACCCTAACCCTAACCCTAACCCTAACCCAACCCTAACCCTAACCCCTAACCCTAACCCTAACCCTAACCCTAACCCTAACCCTAACCCTAACCCTAACCCTAGATACCGTACCGTTCCAAAAAGGCGTTTACAGCGCAATTCGAACGGTTGAGGGACGGAAAGTAGGCCTTCAAAAGGTCTTACGCCTGGATTAGGTTCCCTTTTGGAGCCCCTATTTAAGTTGTTTTTCTTTTATTTTCATACACCCACACTGCATCCACTCATATTACACTTTTATTGGTACATAGCAGCCACACAAACACTAACATTTACATTGTCAAACACTGCATCCACTCATATTACACTTTTATTGGTACATAGCACCCACACAAACACACCCCATTCACACAAAAACCCCCACATGGACTCTGCCTTGTCGTGGCGTGGGGGCTTACGTGCCCTGGTGGTCCTATGGACTCTGGGGATTGGGTCTGGCCAGCTTGGTCTACTGCTGTTTGGTAAGGCAGTAGTAGACCAGCTGGCTAGACCCAATCCCCAGAGTCCATAGGACCACCAGGGCACAACCAAAGAGTCCTTTTATACTTTAACTGCAAAAAACTACTAGCGGAAATATAGAAAGTGACGTCGGACTTTATTTTTCTGGATAGCTGAGGTCCGTGGCTTTCCGTAGAACTTTGTCCCACGTCTCTAGCACATTCCTAGCCAGAGATATGAACTAGTGATCACCCGCTTTGTATTAGATTAAAATAAAAGTCGCAAATATGCGCTTTTGCTTATAACTCGACAACGCTTCATGCTAGGACAGTGGTTCAAGTATCTATGGATTCCTCTCGTCAAGACCTTTTTTTAGACACCCAACATGTGGCCCGCGGACCTTCCTGGGCCGAGATATGGCCACTTCCGGGCCGACTTTTCCAGGCTCAGGAAATTGCCTGATTCGTGCTCCTAAGTGGTTTCCTGGGGAAGTCCATCCCATACATAGTACCCTGTAACACTTAGGCGATTTTTCACTATGTCGCAAAACACACTTCTCGCGATATCTGGCCAACGCTATGTCCCACTGACCTCACACCCCAGTCCAGGCACTTGTCTACTCGAGACCTCTCTGGAGATACCCAACATGACCCATTTCGGTGACCATCAAAGTGCTCGACCAATCACGTTCAGAATTGCCTGAAACGTATAGTGGTCAACTTTCCTGGGGACCGCCCACCCATACATAGTACCCTGTGGCACTTAGGCGATTTTTCACTAAGTCGCAAAACACACTTCTCGCGATATCTCACCAACGCAATGTCCCACTGACCTCACACCCCAGTCCAGGCACTTGTCTACTCGAGACCTCTCTGGAGATACCCAACATGACCCATTTCGGTGACCATCGAAATCACTTCCGGTGCTCGACCAATCACGTTCAGAATTGCCTGAAACATATAGTGGTCAGGTTTCCTGAGGACCGCCCCCCCATACATATGACCATGTGGCACTTAGGCGATTTTTCACACTTCCCCATTCATTCCTATGGGGGATTTTGATTGGCCCATAACTTTTCATAGGAATGTCGCACAGACTTGGTTCCGGTCTCTATCGATCGGGCGTGGTCGATAATGGGGGGGTAGGCGGAGTCTCAACTAATGAGCACTTAAGGGGAAAAATGGGCACCCCAAAAACTCTGGAAATACCCCTTTTTTGGCCATAACTTCCGGTGGGAGTGGCCTAGAGACTCGGGACCGGTCTCAATCGAAATCTTTTGGCCGATAATGGGGGGGTAGCCGGAATCTCTAGTCTCTCAGATGCTCACAGGCAAATGGGCAGCGATTTCAAAAGTGGCACTTATCCCTTATCCTAACCCTAACCCTAACCCTAACCCTAACCCAACCCTAACCCTAACCCCTAACCCTAACCCTAACCCTAACCCTAACCCTAACCCTAACCCTAACCCTAACCCTAGATACCGTACCGTTCCAAAAAGGCGTTTACAGCGCAATTCGAACGGTTGAGGGACGGAAAGTAGGCCTTCAAAAGGTCTTACGCCTGGATTAGGTTCCCTTTTGGAGCCCCTATTTAAGTTGTTTTTCTTTTATTTTCATACACCCACACTGCATCCACTCATATTACACTTTTATTGGTACATAGCAGCCACACAAACACTAACATTTACATTGTCAAACACTGCATCCACTCATATTACACTTTTATTGGTACATAGCACCCACACAAACACACCCCATTCACACAAAAACCCCCACATGGACTCTGCCTTGTCGTGGCGTGGGGGCTTACGTGCCCTGGTGGTCCTATGGACTCTGGGGATTGGGTCTGGCCAGCTTGGTCTACTGCTGTTTGGTAAGGCAGTAGTAGACCAGCTGGCTAGACCCAATCCCCAGAGTCCATAGGACCACCAGGGCACAACCAAAGAGTCCTTTTATACTTTAACTGCAAAAAACTACTAGCGGAAATATAGAAAGTGACGTCGGACTTTATTTTTCTGGATAGCTGAGGTCCGTGGCTTTCCGTAGAACTTTGTCCCACGTCTCTAGCACATTCCTAGCCAGAGATATGAACTAGTGATCACCCGCTTTGTATTAGATTAAAATAAAAGTCGCAAATATGCGCTTTTGCTTATAACTCGACAACGCTTCATGCTAGGACAGTGGTTCAAGTATCTATGGATTCCTCTCGTCAAGACCTTTTTTTAGACACCCAACATGTGGCCCGCGGACCTTCCTGGGCCGAGATATGGCCACTTCCGGGCCGACTTTTCCAGGCTCAGGAAATTGCCTGATTCGTGCTCCTAAGTGGTTTCCTGGGGAAGTCCATCCCATACATAGTACCCTGTAACACTTAGGCGATTTTTCACTATGTCGCAAAACACACTTCTCGCGATATCTGGCCAACGCTATGTCCCACTGACCTCACACCCCAGTCCAGGCACTTGTCTACTCGAGACCTCTCTGGAGATACCCAACATGACCCATTTCGGTGACCATCAAAGTGCTCGACCAATCACGTTCAGAATTGCCTGAAACGTATAGTGGTCAACTTTCCTGGGGACCGCCCACCCATACATAGTACCCTGTGGCACTTAGGCGATTTTTCACTAAGTCGCAAAACACACTTCTCGCGATATCTCGCCAACGCAATGTCCCACTGACCTCACACCCCAGTCCAGGCACTTGTCTACTCGAGACCTCTCTGGAGATACCCAACATGACCCATTTCGGTGACCATCAAAATCACTTCCGGTGCTCGACCAATCACGTTCAGAATTGCCTGAAACATATAGTGGTCAGGTTTCCTGAGGACCGCCCCCCCATACATATGACCATGTGGCACTTAGGCGATTTTTCACACTTCCCCATTCATTCCTATGGGGGATTTTGATTGGCCCATAACTTTTCATAGGAATGTCGCACAGACTTGGTTCCGGTCTCTATCGATCGGGCGTGGTCGATAATGGGGGGGTAGGCGGAGTCTCAACTAATGAGCACTTAAGGGGAAAAATGGGCACCCCAAAAACTCTGGAAATACCCCTTTTTTGGCCATAACTTCCGGTGGGAGTGGCCTAGAGACTCGGGACCGGTCTCAATCGAAATCTTTTGGCCGATAATGGGGGGGTAGCCGGAATCTCTAGTCTCTCAGATGCTCACAGGCAAATGGGCAGCGATTTCAAAAGTGGCACTTATCCCTTATCCTAACCCTAACCCTAACCCTAACCCTAACCCTAACCCCCCCCTAACCCTAACCCTAACCCTAACCCTAACCCTAACCCCTAACCCTAACCCTAACCCTAACCCTAACCCTATGCCTAAGTGCTAACCCTCAAGCTGGACACGGGGGTTCATGCCTAAGTGCTAACCCTCCAGCTGGACACTGGGGTTCCTGCCTAAGTGCTAACCCTCAAGCTGGACACTGGCCAGGGCATCTGCCCCTGCCGCACTGGAAGATGCCGCGCCGGACTGGACACCGTCTCCACCATTCCCTCCTCCTTCCTCCCTCCTCCCTCCTCTCTCGCGGGGCACAGACCTCAGTGCTAAACCTTCCGCCTGGACACTGGGATGGACACCTGCCACACTGGGTGACGCCGGAAGAAAACTGGGATGGGCAAAAATGCCACACTGGACGATGCCGGACTGGGCACCGTCTACTCCATCTCCCTCCACCCTCAACGAATGCCTACGGGCTAACCCTCCACCTGGACACTGGGATGGACGACAAAGAAAGAGGAGAGAAGCATCCCCTCTTGCCGCACTGGATGATGCAGGCACTATCTCCTCCTCCTGACCCTCCTCCCTCCTCCTTCCTCCCTTCTCGCGGGGCAAGACCTCAAGCTGGACACCGGGATGGACACCTCCTCTTGCCGCGCTGGACGATGCAGGCACCATCTCCTCTCCTCCTCCTCCTCCTCACCACCCTCCCTCCCCCCTCCCCCTCTCTCTGCTGTCTCTACTCTCTACCTGTCACATCTCTAGGGTCATGGCAGCGTGTGGGCGCTGACAAGGGGACAAACATGCGTCGGCCCGTGCCTTGCCCCTTGCTCCCGCTACATCCCAGGCTGGCGTTGGCCAGATGGGGGGGGCTCGGGAGTACTTTTCTACTTTTACCTAACCCTAACCCTAACCCTAACCCTAACCCTAACCCTAACCCTATGTGGTCCCGCTGGGGAATAAACAGGCTGTGTGGGAACAAAGGCAAAGTGTTCACCAACCTCTCCATCCATGAAGCGGCCAATTTCCAGTCCAATGTGGACGGAAAGGTCATGGATGTCGACAAGAAAATCTGGTCTGTGTTCAAGTTGGGGGAGGTGGCACCAAAACTGAACTTTGTTCAGCTTTACTGCGACTCGCCACACAACCTACAGTTCCCTTTCTACAGGCACCCCGTGAGCGGGGTGATTGGGTGCTGCGACCTGCTGCACAAGCACACAACAGCAGCAATGAGGAGGAGAGCTGTAAAGTACGTGAACCACTTCAAGGATCTAGCCATCAAGGGCATATACAATCTCCCTGCGAGAATTGAGGGGGTGCTTTACTTTTGTGAGGGGCACATCCCAAAGTGGCTAACAAGCATCAAATACTTCCAGGATACGGCATTGATGGAGCTCTTGGAGAGCGAAGACATGCTTGTGCCGTTCAAGGCAGTGGATGGTCAGGGGCTCCGTGACCTCCACACTGGAGTTGTGGACTGCCTCGTCAGAGAGCTGGAGAATGCCTTGGACCAGTGCTCGGGTGAAGGTGGCTACGACCCAACGTGGAAGGCCTTCCAACTTGAAATGGCTCTTGAGGAGTACTTCCACGGGCAGACACGGAGCCCCTTGGACAGGCAGTACAGCGTGAGCTTGGGCACGAACTCCACAAATGTAAACAGCAGGACCAGGCAGAGGAATTACCTCGGTCTGGCACCCTGGTCGTCGGCGAGTGCAGGAGAGGTGCCTCCACCACTGCGGAACTGGTCGATAGTGACCACCCAGCACATTCGTGTGGAGCGCCTATTCCCCCTAACCAACCACTTGGCCGCCTCTGATGCTGACCTGGGCCGGGAAATGGTCATTGTGGTACTGAAGGACATCTACACAAGCAACCAGTACTTGCCATGGCCACTCCTGAAGGGTGAGGAGAAGGAACAGCCGGTCCTAAAAGACTCAAAGGAGTACTTGGAGCTGGCAGACGAGATGGTCAAACACAGGGTCCATTTCCGGTACCCGTGTGTCTTTGGAAGGATGCTGGAACTTGTGGAAAAGAGGGGAAGGGACCCTGTGAACCTGCTTGCCGTTGGTCTGGCTGTGCTGAAGCTGAAGTACTTCCCGTGGGTGCGGTACCGAACCTACAAGGGAAGCAAGCGCGTGAACTGGAACAATGCGTACTTCATCCAGCTGCGAGGAGTTGGGGAGCCGCTCACAGAGGAAATGAAGTCTGTGAAGCTTGCCGAGACGTTGGTGCAGGAACTGCTCGACAGGGGACTGACGGAAGAAGGACATGTCGAGCGTTACCGCGAGTGGGGCATGCCGTGGCTGCCTTTCCTCCTCAGACGGATGCCACCAGAGATAAAAAAGGAAGAAAAGAAAATGGACTTGTTGGTCTACCTTTCGTGCATCGCCGTCTTGATGAATGGAGGATTTGTGGAGTTTGAGAAGCTTGACAGGCTCCACAAGACCCTTCCCGTGTCCCAGAAGAGACTGCTGGAAGTGAGACTCAGGTCAGTCTTCTCCTTGAGGATCATTTTCAGGGTCACCGTCCTCTACAAGTTAGCTGACGATATTAACACATCTGTCCCGCTGCCAAAGAGGAAAAGAGAAGAGGAGGACAAGGAGAAGGAGGAGAAGGAGGAAGAAAGGGTGAAGGAGGCTGATGTTGAGGACGCTGAAACACAGCTTTTGGGTGACGTGGAAGAGACGCAGGAAAGATCGGTCAGCATGGCCTGCCCTGCAAGGTCCAAGAAGAGGTGGAGCGCAGAAGAGCTGGACCTGGTGACTGACACAGGGGATGTTGCCAGGGACTACTACCAGTACGTGCGCAAGTGCCAGGCATTGGAGATACCGTACCGTTCGCAAAAGGCGTTTACAGCGCAATACGAACGGTTGAGGGACGGAAAGTAGGCCTTCAAAAGGTCTTACGCCTGGATTAGGTTCCCTTTTGGAGCCCCTATTTAAGTTGTTTTTCTTTTATTTTCATACACCCACACTGCATCCACTCATATTACACTTTTATTGGTACATAGCAGCCACACAAACACTAACATTTACATTGTCAAACACTGCATCCACTCATATTACACTTTTATTGGTACATAGCACCCACACAAACACACCCCATTCACACAAAAACCCCCACATGGACTCTGCCTTGTCGTGGCGTGGGGGCTTACGTGCCCTGGTGGTCCTATGGACTCTGGGGATTGGGTCTGGCCAGCTTGGTCTACTGCTGTTTGGTAAGGCAGTAGTAGACCAGCTGGCTAGACCCAATCCCCAGAGTCCATAGGACCACCAGGGCACAACCAAAGAGTCCTTTTATACTTTAACTGCAAAAAACTACTAGCGGAAACATAGAAAGTGACGTCGGACTTTATTTTTCTGGATAGCTGAGGTCCGTGGCTTTCCGTAGAACTTTGTCCCACGTCTCTAGCACATTCCTAGCCAGAGATATGAACTAGTGATCACCCGCTTTGTATTAGATTAAAATAAAAGTCGCAAATATGCGCTTTTGCTTATAACTCGACAACGCTTCATGCTAGGACAGTGGTTCAAGTATCTATGGATTCCTCTCGTCAAGACCTTTTTTTAGACACCCAACATGTGGCCCGCGGACCTTCCTGGGCCGAGATATGGCCACTTCCGGGCCGACTTTTCCAGGCTCAGGAAATTGCCTGATTCGTGCTCCTAAGTGGTTTCCTGGGGAAGTCCATCCCATACATAGTACCCTGTAACACTTAGGCGATTTTTCACTATATCGCAAAACACACTTCTCGCGATATCTCGCCAACGCTATGTCCCACTGACCTCACACCCCAGTCCAGGCACTTGTCTACTCGAGACCTCTCTGTACATACCCAACATGACCCATTTCGGTGACCATCAAAGTGCTCGACCAATCACGTTCAGAATTGCCTGAAACATATAGTGGTCAACTTTCCTGGGGACCGCCCACCCATACATAGTACCCTGTGGCACTTAGGCGATTTTTCACTATATCGCAAAACACACTTCTCGCGATATCTCACCAACGCAATGTCCCACTGACCTCACACCCCAGTCCAGGCTCTCGTCTACTCGAGACCTCTCTGTACATACCCAACATGACCCATTTCGGTGACCATCAAAATCACTTCCGGTGCTCGACCAATCACGTTCAGAATTGCCTGAAACATATAGTGGTCAGGTTTCCTGAGGACCGCCCCCCCATACATATGACCATGTGGCACTTAGTCGATTTTTCACACTTCTCCATTCATTCCTATGGGGGATTTTGATTGGCCAATAACTTTTGATAGGAATGTCGCACAGACTTGGTTCCGGTCTCTATCGATCGGGCGTGGTCGATAATGGGGGGGTAGGCGGAGTCTCAACTAATGAGCACTTAAGGGGAAAAATGAGACCCCCAAAAACTCTGGAAATACCCCTTTTTTGGCCATAACTTCCGGTGGGAGTGGCCTAGAGACTCGGGACCGGTCTCAATCGAAATCTTTTGGCCGATAATGGGGGGGTAGCCGGAATCTCTAGTCTCTCAGATGCTCACAGGCAAATGAGCAACGATTTCAAAAGTGGCACTTATCCCTTATCCTAACCCTAACCCTAACCCTAACCCCTAACCCTAACCCTAACCCTAACCCTAACCCTAACCCTAACCCCTAACCCTAACCCTAACCCTAACCCTAACCCTAATGTCCACATCCCGGCCTTAATCCTTTGACTAATAAAGTTTACTTGATACCTGGGCCTCTGGTTTACATAGTTTGGACTTTGATTCCGCCTAAATTAATAATTACATCCGCGGCCGGCCAGCGGAAGGGGGCGTGGCCAGCGCAATGCCTCCTGGGGTATCTGCACCCTGACTCAAAGGGTCGGGCTCCACAGCCAGTACAGGCAGCTGGAGCCCCATGTAGCATAGGATTGAAAGGACGCCGATTTTCTTCACGTTTATTTTGGTGAGTAGGTCTTTATCTTTTGCCATGCCCAGGGGTTGAGCGGTGTATTGGAACACTGGGTGTTGGTTTCCTCCTCTTCCTGGGGCCTCATGGAGGGGCAGGGAGGCAGAGCGAGTCTCTGCTGGCCCTGTCCTTTCAGTTCCCTGGGGGTGGCCGGGCTGGTCCTGGTCATTCCTGGGGAGGGGCTTCTGGGCTTGGGGTTGGGACCGGCACACTTTGTATCAGTGTTCTCGGCACGGCTCCGGCTAATACTTTCAGGGACCTTAATAGCATGTAAACTGCTGGCTGGTGATGTGGCTTGGGAAACATAATACTGTAGAGGTTTTATAGAATGACAAAGTTACTGTTTATTGCTCTAGCTGGGTTTCCATCACTTGCAGGCTCTAAACCTTGTACACGTTTAAAAACTAAACTTTCACCTGACTTGGTTGGATGTCAAATTACTTGCTGGGTCCTTTGATGCGGCTGTAATACACACGGTTCCCCTGTCTTCTAAAATAGTCTGGTTGCTGTCTACAATATGGTCTCTCTCAGAAAGCTTTCAAAACTCAAGTGCTGCAGTGTAGGGCAGTGTAGCTAGCGGGGATACACCTCGGAGAAAGGCGCAGCTCCGAGGGGGCCAACCCCTGAGCAGGGTGTCTTGTGATAAGCGGTCGAAACACCCCGAGACCTCAGGGCACACAACTGATGAATGTATCCCCGGTGGACTAGCGCTGGGCAGAGTCCTCCCTTTGGGGTTTCGTGGGCCGCCGGGCTCCCGTCTCCCTGCCGGTCTCGCGGCGGGCTGGTCAAGCGCAGTGATGTGGTGCGGCCGGCCGGCCGGCGCTCTGTCCAGACGCAGATCTGAGGCAGGCGGCGGCGGCGGCTGCACTTACAGCTGGGCGGGGCCTCCTTGCCAGAGCTCGGGCGGGCGGTGGGGTTCCTGGTGGTGTTTTCGGCGGCGTCCCTGGTCCTCTTGCTGTCCTCGCTCGCTTCCTGGCGCCCCCCCACATTCCCTTCCAGGGCCGGCCACGTGAGGCGCTCACTCTCTCTCAGGGTGGGGGTCTGTGGTGTCTCGGCTTTTGGCTGGGATTCAGGTCGAAAGGGGGCGACGGGTTGCTGTCTGAGGCGGCGGGGGGGTCCACATGGGGAGGTCGCCGGGCGCTGCTCGGGCTCCTCCGCTCCGCGAATAGTCTCTTTACACTCTGCTTGGTCTAGAACCCGCCTAGTACAAGGTCCGCTCCTAATCTAGTGGTCACTCACAAAACAGCTGACAGATGCTCACTCTAAACCCCGCTGCTCTCTCTGTGTGTGTGTGTGTTGGTGTTTTGGCTGCTGCTGTGTGCTTGTGGGTTTTTTCCCCCCTCCCTTTCCTGCTCTCCTCCTCCTCCCGTTCTTCCTGTGGCCTCCACCGGGCCTTTGACAGCCCCCGCCGGTATCTGACCCTTAGCCTAACCTCTCGGGGGGCGCATGCCTACGGGCTCACCCTCGAGCTGGCTGGACACTGGAAGGACGGAAAGACACTGGGACGGACGCCTACTCTTGCCGCGCTGGAGGATGCGGGCACCATCTCCTCCTCCTCCTCCTCCTCACCACCCTCCCTCCCCCCTCCCCCTCTCTCTGCTGTCTCTACTCTCTACCTGTCACATCTCATGGGTCATGGCAGCGTGTGGGCGCTGACAAGGGGACAAACATGCGTCGGCCCGTGCCTTGCCCCTTGCTCCCGCTACATCCCAGGCTGGCGTTGGCCAGATGGGGGGGGCTCGGGAGTACTTTTCTACTTTTACCTAACCGTATGCCTGTGCCTCGGAGCTGCTCCTGTTCTTCACCCCATCATTCAAAGGCTCCATGCCCGCTTCTCTCTATCTAGCTCCTCGGTCAATGCCGCCCACTGAAATCCAGTGAGGTGAAAAACAGGTGTGGCCTCTGCCGTTGAGTGACAGGCCCTGTAAGCAGGCTGTTACCTGCATGGTGGGGTTGGGGTCATAGGTTTTTTTCCCCCTTCCCTCCATCGGCCAGAGTGTCCAGGTCCAGGTGTACTCCACCTGCGGTCCTGTAAAACAAACCTGTTGTGTATAAACTCCATGTCTGTTTGTCTGCTTAACTCCTCCTGGCCTTGCCGGTGTTGGGGGGTGTGGGCGGTCCCTGTAAAAGGGCCCCACGACCTCCTCGGCCCTGGTTTCAAGGGGTTCGTTGACTTTTGGCTTGACCGTTGTTTTCTCTCTCCTCCTGTCTTCCCCCCCTCTCTCCCCTCCCGCAGTTCAATCAACAACCTTCGCAATGGCTTTACTTCAGGAGGATTTCCGCCAGCTGCTCCGTGCTCTGGAAGACTTCATGCTCGCCCACCACAAGGGCTCCCTGCTCCCTTCTGGGCCGGAGGATCCTCTGCCTCACTTTCTGGTGGAGGCGGAGGCCTACCTCATCCACCTGGTCCGCCCCTACCGGCCATCGGAGGAATTCCGCCTCTGTGCGCATCACAACGCCAAAGCTTGGACGGCGGCGACCCTGGACACACTGAGGGAACACTACCTTCGGCTTCAGGATGACGCCATCAGGACCATTGCCACCCTCTTCGTCCCCGACTGGCAGCGGGCGCTCCTGGTGGCCACACGCTGGACCACGCGCCGTACGCCTGGGCTCAGAGAAACCTCGGTGCTTGCTGCACGCACCATGCTCGCCAGGATCATGGACCCCTCCCCCCCGAGCTTACCCGCCCGGCGGCGGTCATCGTCCTCCTCTTCTTCGGCATCTTCAGCTTCGTCATCTTCTTCCTCCTCCTCCTCTCCATCATCGCCGCCTGCTCCTTCAGCGTCAAAGCTCACACCCCCCGTGGGGTCTCCTGCAGTCCACGCGCCTCCTCATCCCGTCTCGACTCCCTCCCCTGATGGCTCTCCGCTGCTGTCCACGGATGACACCGACATGGAGGAGGCCGCACCCTTGCTGCCAGACGCGCACACGAGTTACCCTCACCTGCAGCCGGGCCAGATGTCACCGGTCCTCGCCATGCAGCCCTCGGCTGGACAGCCGGGCTCCCCCACCCCCGCAGTGGGGCAACAGTCTCCGGTGGAGGCCTTCAGCTCCCCTGATGAGGATACCATGGTGGCGTCTCTGGATGCACAGGCCCAGGCAGGCCCATCCACATCGGCCCCAGCCAGACAGGCGCCACGCCCCTCTTCTTCCCAGCAGCCAGCTGCCCGGCCTGGACGGCTGCACCGGCCGTCGTTGTACACACACCATCCACACGGCGGCGACAAGATCCAGAACTGGACCCTGGAGCCGCGCCGCCCCCTGGTGCTGATGGGGGACTCCAACATGGGCAGGATGCCAGCAATTAATGACGTCCGGGTGCAGGTGGACTGCTTCCCAGGAGCAAAACTTTACCATGCGGCACACATCCTCCGCCACAAGACGGCGCCCTCTCCGTTTGTCACCACAGCGGTCCTGTCATTCGGCTTGAATGACCGCGATTCCACCAACCCCACCGGCCTGCGGAAGGCGATTGGGTCGCTTTACAGCGCCGCGAAACTGGCCTTCCCAAATGCGGCCATCCACGTACCGCTGCTGAACGCCAGCAAGAACCTGCCATCCCGGGTCCAGGCCAACATTACAAGGATCAATGACCTCCTCAAGGAGAGGTCGGCATTTATCCCCCGCCTGGAGGCGGCCAGCTTCCGCACCGTGGCGGACCACATCCACTGGACCTCCGATGCTGCACGGGCCATGTGGAAACACTGGAGGTCTTTTTTAGATTAGCCTCCCCTCCACCTCCCCCTCCCTCAGATCCGCCCAGCAGCTCGGTCATCAACCTGTCCACCAACCACGCCTTGACACCAACCCAATATGCACTTCTCAGCCGGGGCTTGTCCTTCATCCCTGCGGGGCCGGCTGCGGACACAGCCCGCCAGGACTTGGCGGTCTCCTTGAGGACATACCACAGGCGGCTGAAATTGAGTGCCTTCTTCGGCCCCCGCCCGTACACCGTGAAGAAGACATTTACCCTCCCCTCCGAGTGGGAACCTCCAATCACCCGCCTGCCAACTCCCCTCCTGGAGCTCATCTGCCGCGATGGGACGGCATTGTCCGGCTTGGAATACGTCCAGGAGGTCCCCAACCTACCGCCAGCGGAACAGGCAGCACTTGGTGACCTTGTCAGAGCTAGAGGCTTGATCATTAAGCCCGCTGACAAAGGCAGCGCCGTCGTGCTCATGGACCAGGCGGATTATGTGACGGAGGCCCTCCGGCAACTGACGGATGTGGAATATTACATCCCACTGGACGGACCAATGTACCTGGACACGGCCGTCGTCGTCAGGGAGGAATTGCAGTCTTTGCTGGAATCCAAACACATCAACAAGCGCCAGTTCAAGTACCTGTTGGGGCAGACCCCGCCCCGCCCCCGTTACTTCTACCTCCTACCCAAGATCCACAAACCGGCAACGAAATGGACGGTGCCAGGCCGTATCCCGGCGGGCCGCCCCATCGTGTCGGATTGCGGGAGTGAGAGTTACGGTGTGGCAGAATACTTGGACTTCTTCCTGACGCCCCTGTCCACACGCCACCGGAGCTACGTGCGGGACACGCAGGACTTCCTCGCACGTGTGGCGGACCTGAGGCTGTCAGACCCATGCTTCCTGTTCACCATGGATGTGGCCAGCCTGTACACCAACATCGAGATCCCCCTCGGAATCCAGGCGGTCCGGAACATCATGCAGCGCCACCCTGACCCTGCCAGGCCGGATGAGTCCCTCCTGCGCCTGTTAGACCTCAGTCTGACACGCAATGACTTCCTTTTCCAGGATAAATACTACCTGCAGGTCAAGGGGACGGCCATGGGCAAGCGCTTCGCTCCAGCGTACGCGAACATCTACATGGCAGAGTGGGAGGAGAGTGTCTTCCCGAAGTGTGCCCTGCTGCCAGTGGTGTACATGCGCTACCTGGACGACGTCTGGGGTGTCTGGACACATTCCAGGGACGACTTCGAGGTCTTCCTGCAGACGCTGAATGCTCATCATGCATCCATCAAAGTGGAACCGGAGATACACCAGTCGGAGGTCCATTTCCTGGACACCACAACGTTCAAGGGCCCTGACTTCGCCACAACAGGCGTACTGGATGTGAGGCTGTACTTCAAACCGACGGACACACATGCCCTACTGCATAAAGACAGCTTCCATCCCAGACATGTCTTCAGTGGAATCTTGAAGTCGCAGCTGCTGAGATTCTCCCGCATTTGTACGCGCCAGCAGGATCGGGATGATGCGCGGAAGATTCTCTTCAGAGCACTGAAGCGGCGTGGCTATCCAAGACGGTTCCTGAGGGAAGCATACAAATCCAGCCGCAACCCTGCCCCACGGCAGCAGGATGACCGGCAGGCGGTCCCACTGGTTGTCACATACTCATCCCTTGGAAGGCGGTCGGTCCGAGCCCTTAGGTCAAACTTCGACACCACGCTGGCGGATACAGCTCTGGGCCGGGCATTCAGGTTCCTTCCAGCTTACAGGAAAAACCCTAACCTCAAGCAACTGCTGGTCAGGGCCAAACTGCGCCCACCAATGCAGCCACGGAATGGAATCCAGCGCTTCACTACAGTCAGGAACCCAACGACAGGGCATGGCTTCCCCATCCCACACCATCTGCCACGGACACAAGCCAACTGCATCTACGTGGTGAAGTGTCGGCGCTGTGGAAAGCTGTATGTCGGTGAGACGGGAAACGCCCTGAACACACGACTGACCCAGCACAAATACGTCATCCGAAAGAGCTCTGGGACGGCTTCACACTTGGCAGGCCACTATCAACGGCATGGGGAGGAGAACATGCTCGTTAGGCCGCTGGAGCACGACCCCACATGGACTCAAACGGATCGCAGGAAGAGGGAAGCCTATTGGATCCGGACCTTGGACACGCGCTACCCGCGGGGTCTCAATGACAGGCGACCATGCCTGCGGAGGACGTGATTCTCAGGAAACAGCACTCACACCATAGGAGGGCTCAAGCCAACTTTGCACTTCCCACTCATGTCCAAATGCACTGCCACTTATGGCCAATCACACCCAGGTAGGTATGTGGGAAAACAAAACAGGGTCCACATGCACTGCCATCCAAGGCAAATTCCCCCTCAGGTAAGTATGTGGCCCTCAGATCTGTCCCCTGCTGTCTGTCACTCCTTGCCTGTTTTTCCCCCCCTCCTCCTGCTCTGCTCCCTCTCCCCCCTCCCTCTCTGTCACTACTAAGTACTCTGGCCACACTGCCATCTGCTGGATCTTTTCCGGCGGTGCACTTCACTTGGCGTTCTCATGTGGCCTGCTGCACTTTCTTCTCATGTACATATATTTTATTCATCCTTTTTCTTGGCCTTATTCACTGCGCCCATTTTTGCTTAAGTTTACAGGGCGCTGGGGACGGAGGTGCTGGGGCACTTGTAACTCATCTGCTCCTGCTCATCTCCAGGTTTTTGTACATATATTTTTTTGTATATAGAGTTTTTTTTGTATATATGGGCTTTGCCTTGATACCTTTGTGAGGTGGCTCCTCATTTTACACATAAAAGTACCGGTAGTGTGTATGGTTACTTTAGCATTTAAGCCACTTTGCCTTTCATATTTTCTCTAGCTTCTTTATTTTCATTTGATATAGCTTAGTACAGTGTCAGCCATTGTTTTCGTCCCACTTGGCCTGTACACCCTGACAAAAGGGGAGGGGTATTGCCAGTGCTACCTCACTGAGCTTGGCCCTCTCAGCTGCATCCTTCCCTTGGGACACTTAATGTTAGCCGGGTTGGTGTGCACGGAAATGGTTTGGAAATGAAGCTCAACTGATCCTTACCATTTCCTTTTTTACTTATTTTTTAGGGTTCCCTTGTCAGTATATTTGTTTGGCCTCATTACATTTCCCACCTTCACTTTCCTTTCTCATGACTGCTCTCCCTCCTCCTCCCTTGCTGGTTTATTCCTCCTGGTTTTTAATCCTCCCTCTTTCTTAACACTCTCCCCCTTTCCTGTTTGCTATCCACTCTCCCTTTCTTAATGCTTTTTCTCCCTTTCCTGTTTATTCCTCCCCTTCTCTATTCACTCTCTCCTCCTCCATATTTTCCTCCCTTTCCTGTTTATTCCTCCCCTTCTCTATTCACTCTCTCCTTCTTCATATTTTCCTCCCTTTCTTGTTTATTTCCCCCTCTTTCCTGTTGACTCTCTCCTTCTTCATATTTTTCTCCCTTTCTTGTTTATTTCCCCCTCTTTCCTGTTGACTCTCTCCTTCGTCCTATTTTTCTCCCTTTCTTGTTTTCTTCTCCCCCTCCCTTTTCGCTTTGCTATGCCCCACCTGCGTCTTGCCCTAACCCTAACCTCCCCCCTTCTTCTTACCTAAACTTAACCGGAGACAAATAACCCTAAACAAATAATTTCCCTCTTCTTCTGACCTAACCTTAACCTTAGACAAATAACCCTAAAACAAATAACTTTGGTTTAGACTTAGACTTTGACCGATGCTGTCCCCGGCCGCCAGGGGGCAGTGTCACAGTTTTTTTAGGCTCTTCATCTGGGGGGTCATTCACCAACCCGCCCCCTTACATCAGGGGTCAGCTGGTTAAATAAAATAAAATAAATAAAATAAGTACTTTCCTGTGTTTCAGAGTCCTTTTTACTCATTCTGGTTTATTAGTTGTGGTTTACACTTTATTTGCAAGTACGACACGGCCGCCTTTATTTCGTTTTTACCTCTACCCGGGGTCAACCTATCACAGCAGCCCGTTTCAGTGACAAAATGGCGGCGGCGGGGGATCGTTCCTCAACCGCGGCCGCCGGCGGGACCTCATCAAAATGGCGGCCGGCGCCGGTATCCTCGCGGGCCATCTCGGCCTTAAAAGTTCACTTTGGGGTTTCTGATTGCTGCGAATCCGCCAGGAATAGCTTGCTAGTCTTACAGGCTTTCCACCCACGGGCGGCTTCCCCGCTTTTCACGGCGGTTTTCTCATAAATAGGGAGGATAGCTCCTCTTCCGGGTCCAACAGGGACAGCCTATGCAGCAGACCTCACTAAGATGGCGGCCGGCTTCCGCCTCACTAGCACCCCTTTTCATTTAATTCCGCCGGTTTGCCCGCTCTAATGTCCACATCCCGGCCTTAATCCTTTGACTAATAAAATTCACTTGATACCTGGGCCTCTGGTTTACATAGTTTGGACTTTGATTCCGCCTAAATTAATAATTACATCCGCGGCCGGCCAGCGGAAGGGGGCGTGGCCGGCGCAATGCCTCCTGGGGTATCTGCACCCTGACTCAAAGGGTCGGGCTCCACAGCCAGTACAGGCACCTGGAGCCCCATGTAGCATAGGATTGAAAGGACGCCGATTTTCTTCACGTTTATTTTGGTGAGTAGGTCTTTATCTTTTGCCATGCCCAGGGGTTGAGCGGTGTATTGGAACACTGGGTGTTGGTTTCCTCCTCTTCCTGGGGCCTCATGGAGGGGCAGGGAGGCAGAGCGAGTCTCTGCTGGCCCTGTCCTTTCAGTTCCCTGGGGGTGGCCGGGCTGGTCCTGGTCATTCCTGGGGAGGGGCTTCTGGGCTTGGGGTTGGGACCGGCACACTTTGTATCAGTGTTCTCGGCACGGCTCCGGCTAATACTTTCAGGGACCTTAATAGCATGTAAACTGCTGGCTGGTGATGTGGCTTGGGAAGAAAAATAATGCTGTAGAGGTTTTATAGAATGACAAAGTTACTGTTTATTGCTCTAGCTGGGTTTCCATCACTTTCAGGCTCTAAAAACTTGTACACGTTTAAAAACTAAACTTTCACCTGACTTGGTTGGATGTCAAATTACTTGCGGGGTCCTTTGATGCGGCTGTAATACACACGGTTCCCCTGTCCTCTAAAATAGTCTGGTTGCTGTCTACAATATGGTCTCTCTCAGAAAGCTTTCAAAACTCAAGTGCTGCAGTGTAGGGCAGTGTAGCTAGCGGGGATACACCTCGGAGAAGGGCGCAGCTCCGAGGGGGCCAACCCCTGAGCAGGGTGTCTTGTGATAAGCGGTCGAAACACCCCGAGACCTCAGGGCACACAACTGATGAATGTATCCCCGGTGGACTAGCGCTGGGCAGAGTCCTCCCTTTGGGGTTTCGTGGGCCGCCGGGCTCCCGTCTCCCTGCCGGTCTCGCGGCGGGCTGGTCAAGCGCAGTGATGTGGTGCGGCCGGCCGGCCGGCGCTCTGTCCAGACGCAGATCTGGGGCAGGCGGCGGCGGCGGCTGCACTTACAGCTGGGCGGGGCCTCCTTGCCGGAGCTCGGGCGGCGGCGGTGGGGTTCCTGGTAGTGTTTTCGGCGGCGTCCCTGGTCCTCTTGCTGTCCTCGCTCGCTTCCTGGCGCCCCCCCACATTCCCTTCCAGGGCCGGGCACGTGCGGCGCTCACTCTCTCTCAGGGTGGGGGTCTGTGGTGTCTCGGCTTTTGGCTGGGATTCAGGTCGAAAGGGGGCGGCGGGTTGCTGTCTGAGGCGGCGGGGGGGTCCACATGGGGAGGTCGCCGGGCGCTGCTCGGGCCCCTCCGCTCCGCGAATAGTCTCTTTACACTCTGCTTGGTCTAGAACCCGCCTAGTACAAGGTCCGCTCCTAATCTAGTGGTCACTCACAAAACAGCTGACAGATGCTCACTCTAAACCCCGCTGCTCTCTTTCTCTGTGTGTGTGTGTGTTGGTGTTTTGGCTGCTGCTGTGTGCTTGTGGGTTTTTTCCCCCCTCCCTTTCCTGCTCTCCTCCTCCTCCCGTTCTTCCTGTGGCCTCCACCGGGCCTTTGACAGCCCCCGCCGGTATCTGACCCTTAGCCTAACCTCTCGGGGGGCGCATGCCTACGGGCTCACCCTCGAGCTGGCTGGACACTGGAAGGAAGGAAAGACACTGGGACGGACGCCTACTCTTGCCGCGCTGGAGGATGCGGGCACCATCTCCTCTCCTCCTCCTCCTCCTCACCACCCTCCCTCCCCCCTCCCCCTCTCTCTGCTGTCTCTACTCTCTACCTGTCACATCTCATGGGTCATGGCAGCGTGTGGGCGCTGACAAGGGGACAAACATGCGTCGGCCCGTGCCTTGCCCCTTGCTCCCGCTACATCCCAGGCTGGCGTTGGCCAGATGGGGGGGGCTCGGGAGTACTTTTCTACTTTTACCTAACCCTAACCCTAACACAAACATCTACCTTTATTTTGAAGGAGCTTTAATTCAAACATCTACCTTTATACTGAAGGAGCTTTAATACAAACATCTACCTTTATTTTGAAGGAGCTTAACACAGACATCTACCTTTATTTTGAAGGAGCTTTAATACAAACATCTACCTTTATACTGTATGGAGCTTTAAGTCAAACATCTACCTTTATTCTGAAGGAGCTTAACACAAACATCTACCATTATTTTGAAGGAGCTTTAACACAAACATCTACCTTTATTTTGAAAGAGCTTTAACACAAACATCTACCTCTATTTTGAAGGAGCTTAACACAAACATCTACATTTATTTTGAAGGAGCTTTAATACAAACATCTACCTTTATTTTGAAGGAGCTTTAATACAAACATCTACCTTTATTTTGAAGGAGCTTTAATACAAACATCTACCTTTATTTTGAAAGAGCTTTAACACAAACATCTACCTCTATTTTGAAGGAGCTTAACACAGACATCTACCTTTATTTTGAAGGAGCTTTAATACAAACATCTACCTTTATTTTGAAGGAGCTTTAACACAAACATCTACCTTTATTTTGAAGGAGCTTTAATTCAAACATCTACCTTTATACTGAAGGAGCTTTAATACAAACATCTACCTTTATTTTGAAAGAGCTTTAACAGAAACATCTACCTTTATTTTGAAAGAGCTTTAACACAAACATCTACCTCTATTTTGAAGGAGCTTAACACAGACATCTACCTTTATTTTGAAGGAGCTTTAATACAAACATCTACCTTTATTTTGAAAGAGCTTTAACACAAACATCTACCTTTATTTTGAAGGAGCTTTAATTCAAACATCTACCTTTATACTGAAGGAGCTTTAATACAAACATCTACCTTTATTTTGAAAGAGCTTTAACAGAAACATCTACCTTTATTTTGAAGGAGCTAAACACAGACATCTACCTTTATTTTGAAGGAGCTTTAATACAAACATTTACCTTTATACTGTATGGAGCTTTAAGTCAAACATCTACCTTTATTCTGAAGGAGCTTAACACAAACATCTACCTTTATTTTGAAGGAGCTTTAACACAAACATCTACCTCTATTTTGAAGGAGCTTAACACAGACATCTACCTTTATTTTGAAGGAGCTTTAATACAAACATCTACCTTTATTTTGAAGGAGCTTTAATACAAACATCTACCTTTATTTTGAAGGAGCTTTAATACAAACATCTACCTTTATTTTGAAAGAGCTTTAACACAAACATCTACCTTTATTTTGAAGGAGCTTTAATTCAAACATCTACCTTTATACTGAAGGAGCTTTAATACAAACATCTACCTTTATTTTGAAGGAGCTTTAATTCAAACATCTACCTTTATACTGAAGGAGCTTTAATACAAACATCTACCTTTATTTTGAAGGAGCTTTAATACAAACATCTACCTTTATTTTGAAGGAGCTTTAATACAAACATCTACCTTTATTTTGAAGGAGCTTTAATACAAACATCTACCTTTATTTTGAAAGAGCTTTAACACAAACATCTACCTCTATTTTGAAGGAGCTTAACACAGACATCTACCTTTATTTTGAAGGAGCTTTAATACAAACATCTACCTTTATTTTGAAGGAGCTTTAAGTCAAACATCTACCTTTATTCTGAAGGAGCTTAACACAAACATCTACCTTTATACTGAAGGAGCTTTAATACAAACATCTACCTTTATTTTGAAAGAGCTTTAACAGAAACATCTACCTTTATTTTGAAAGAGCTTTAACACAAACATCTACCTCTATTTTGAAGGAGCTTAACACAGACATCTACCTTTATTTTGAAGGAGCTTTAATACAAACATCTACCTTTATTTTGAAAGAGCTTTAACACAAACATCTACCTTTATTTTGAAGGAGCTTTAATTCAAACATCTACCTTTATACTGAAGGAGCTTTAATACAAACATCTACCTTTATTTTGAAGGAGCTTAACACAGACATCTACCTTTATTTTGAAGGAGCTTTAATACAAACATCTACCTTTATACTGTATGGAGCTTTAAGTCAAACATCTACCTTTATTCTGAAGGAGCTTAACACAAACATCTACCATTATTTTGAAGGAGCTTTAACACAAACATCTACCTTTATTTTGAAAGAGCTTTAACACAAACATCTACCTCTATTTTGAAGGAGCTTAACACAGACTTCTACCTTTATTTTGAAGGAGCTTTAATACAAACATCTACCTTTATTTTGAAGGAGCTTTAATACAAACATCTACCTTTATTTTGAAGGAGCTTTAATACAAACATCTACCTTTATTTTGAAAGAGCTTTAACACAAACATCTACCTTTATTTTGAAGGAGCTTTAATTCAAACATCTACCTTTATACTGAAGGAGCTTTAATACAAACATCTACCTTTATTTTGAAAAAGCTTTAACACAAACATCTACCTTTATTTTGAAGGAGCTTTAATTCAAACATCTACCTTTATACTGAAGGAGCTTTAATACAAACATCTACCTTTATTTTGAAGGAGCTTAACACAGACATCTACCTTTATTTTGAAGGAGCTTTAATACAAACATCTACCTTTATACTGTATGGAGCTTTAAGTCAAACATCTACCTTTATTCTGAAGGAGCTTAACACAAACATCTACCATTATTTTGAAGGAGCTTTAACACAAACATCTACCTTTATTTTGAAAGAGCTTTAACACAAACATCTACCTCTATTTTGAAGGAGCTTAACACAGACATCTACCTTTATTTTGAAGGAGCTTTAATACAAACATCTACCTTTATTTTGAAGGAGCTTTAATACAAACATCTACCTTTATTTTGAAGGAGCTTTAATACAAACATCTACCTTTATTTTGAAAGAGCTTTAACACAAACATCTACCTCTATTTTGAAGGAGCTTAACACAGACATCTACCTTTATTTTGAAGGAGCTTTAATACAAACATCTACCTTTATTTTGAAGGAGCTTTACACAAACATCTACCATTATTTTGAAGGAGCTTTAACACAAACATCTACCTTTATTTTGAAAGAGCTTTAACACAAACATCTACCTCTATTTTGAAGGAGCTTAACACAGACTTCTACCTTTATTTTGAAGGAGCTTTAATACAAACATCTACCTTTATTTTGAAGGAGCTTTAATACAAACATCTACCTTTATTTTGAAGGAGCTTTAATACAAACATCTACCTTTATTTTGAAAGAGCTTTAACACAAACATCTACCTTTATTTTGAAGGAGCTTTAATTCAAACATCTACCTTTATACTGAAGGAGCTTTAATACAAACATCTACCTTTATTTTGAAAGAGCTTTAACACAAACATCTACCTTTATTTTGAAGGAGCTTTAATTCAAACATCTACCTTTATACTGAAGGAGCTTTAATACAAACATCTACCTTTATTTTGAAGGAGCTTAACACAGACATCTACCTTTATTTTGAAGGAGCTTTAATACAAACATCTACCTTTATACTGTATGGAGCTTTAAGTCAAACATCTACCTTTATTCTGAAGGAGCTTAACACAAACATCTACCATTATTTTGAAGGAGCTTTAACACAAACATCTACCTTTATTTTGAAAGAGCTTTAACACAAACATCTACCTCTATTTTGAAGGAGCTTAACACAGACATCTACCTTTATTTTGAAGGAGCTTTAATACAAACATCTACCTTTATTTTGAAGGAGCTTTAATACAAACATCTACCTTTATTTTGAAGGAGCTTTAATACAAACATCTACCTTTATTTTGAAGAGCTTTAACACAAACATCTACCTTTATTTTGAAGGAGCTTTAATACAAACATCTACCTTTATTTTGAAGGAGCTTTAATACAAACATCTACCTTTATTTTGAAAGAGCTTTAACACAAACATCTACCTTTATTTTGAAGAGCTTTAACACAGACATCTACCTTTATTTTGAAGGAGCTTTAATACAAACATCTACCTTTATTTTGAAAGAGCTTTAACACAAACATCTACCTTTATTTTGAAGGAGCTTTAATTCAAACATCTACCTTTATACTGAAGGAGCTTTAATACAAACATCTACCTTTATTTTGAAAGAGCTTTAACAGAAACATCTACCTTTATTTTGAAGGAGCTAAACACAGACATCTACCTTTATTTTGAAGGAGCTTTAATACAAACATCTACCTTTATACTGTATGGAGCTTTAAGTCAAACATCTACCTTTATTCTGAAGGAGCTTAACACAAACATCTACCTTTATTTTGAAGGAGCTTTAACACAAACATCTACCTTTATTTTGAAAGAGCTTTAACACAAACATCTACCTCTATTTTGAAGGAGCTTAACACAGACATCTACCTTTATTTTGAAGGAGCTTTAATACAAACATCTACCTTTATTTTGAAGGAGCTTTAATACAAACATCTACCTTTATTTTGAAGGAGCTTTAATACAAACATCTACCTTTATTTTGAAAGAGCTTTAACACAAACATCTACCTTTATTTTGAAGGAGCTTTAATTCAAACATCTACCTTTATACTGAAGGAGCTTTAATACAAACATCTACCTTTATTTTGAAGGAGCTTAACACAGACATCTACCTTTATTTTGAAGGAGCTTTAATACAAACATCTACCTTTATTTTGAAGGAGCTTAACACAAACATCTACCTTTATTTTGAAGGAGCTTTAATACAAACATCTACCTTTATTTTGAAGGAGCTTTAATACAAACATCTACCTTTATTTTGAAGGAGCTTTAATACAAACATCTACCTTTATTTTGAAGAACTTAACACAAACATCTACCTTTATTTTGAAGGAGCTTTAACACAAACATCTACCTTTATTTTGAAGGAGCTTTAATACAAACATCTACCTTTATTTTGAAGGAGCTTAACACAAACATCTACCTTTATTTTGAAGGAGCTTTAATACAAACATCTACCTTTATTTTGAAAGAGCTTTAATACAAACATCTACCTTTATTTTGAAGGAGCTTTAAACCGAACATCTACCTTTATTTTGAAAGAGCTTTAACACAAACATCTACCTTTATTTTGAAGGAGCTTTAATTCAAACATCTACCTTTATACTGAAGGAGCTTTAATACAAACATCTACCTTTATTTTGAAAGAGCTTTAACACAAACATCTACCTTTATTTTGAAGGAGCTTTAATTCAAACATCTACCTTTATACTGAAGGAGCTTTAATACAAACATCTACCTTTATTTTGAAGGAGCTTAACACAGACATCTACCTTTATTTTGAAGGAGCTTTAATACAAACATCTACCTTTATACTGTATGGAGCTTTAAGTCAAACATCTACCTTTATTCTGAAGGAGCTTAACACAAACATCTACCATTATTTTGAAGGAGCTTTAACACAAACATCTACCTTTATTTTGAAAGAGCTTTAACACAAACATCTACCTCTATTTTGAAGGAGCTTAACACAGACATCTACCTTTATTTTGAAGGAGCTTTAATACAAACATCTACCTTTATTTTGAAGGAGCTTTAATACAAACATCTACCTTTATTTTGAAGGAGCTTTAATTCAAACATCTACCTTTATTTTGAAAGAGCTTTAACACAAACATCTACCTCTATTTTGAAGGAGCTTTAATACAAACATCTACCTTTATTTTGAAGGAGCTTTAATACAAACATCTACCTTTATTTTGAAAGAGCTTTAACAGAAACATCTACCTTTATTTTGAAAGAGCTTTAACACAGACATCTACCTTTATTTTGAAGGAGCTTTAATACAAACATCTACCTTTATTTTGAAAGAGCTTTAACACAAACATCTACCTTTATTTTGAAGGAGCTTTAATTCAAACATCTACCTTTATACTGAAGGAGCTTTAATACAAACATCTACCTTTATTTTGAAAGAGCTTTAACAGAAACATCTACCTTTATTTTGAAGGAGCTAAACACAGACATCTACCTTTATTTTGAAGGAGCTT
Source organism: Trachurus trachurus (assembly GCF_905171665.1). Lineage (NCBI taxonomy): Eukaryota > Metazoa > Chordata > Actinopteri > Carangiformes > Carangidae > Trachurus > Trachurus trachurus. Next base: position 67,153 of record NW_028155217.1, on the reverse strand, counting down.
TAATACAAACATTTACCTTTATACTGTATGGAGCTTTAAGTCAAACATCTACCTTTATTCTGAAGGAGCTTAACACAAACATCTACCTTTATTTTGAAGGAGCTTTAACACAAACATCTACCTTTATTTTGAAAGAGCTTTAACACAAACATCTACCTCTATTTTGAAGGAGCTTAACACAGACATCTACCTTTATTTTGAAGGAGCTTTAATACAAACATCTACCTTTATTTTGAAGGAGCTTTAATACAAACATCTACCTTTATTTTGAAGGAGCTTTAATACAAACATCTACCTTTATTTTGAAAGAGCTTTAACACAAACATCTACCTTTATTTTGAAGGAGCTTTAATTCAAACATCTACCTTTATACTGAAGGAGCTTTAATACAAACATCTACCTTTATTTTGAAGGAGCTTAACACAGACATCTACCTTTATTTTGAAGGAGCTTTAATACAAACATCTACCTTTATTTTGAAGGAGCTTTAACACAAACATCTACCTTTATTTTGAAGGAGCTTTAATTCAAACATCTACCTTTATACTGAAGGAGCTTTAATACAAACATCTACCTTTATTTTGAAAGAGCTTTAACAGAAACATCTACCTTTATTTTGAAGGAGCTAAACACAGACATCTACCTTTATTTTGAAGGAGCTTTAATACAAACATTTACCTTTATACTGTATGGAGCTTTAAGTCAAACATCTACCTTTATTCTGAAGGAGCTTAACACAAACATCTACCTTTATTTTGAAGGAGCTTTAACACAAACATCTACCTTTATTTTGAAAGAGCTTTAACACAAACATCTACCTCTATTTTGAAGGAGCTTAACACAGACATCTACCTTTATTTTGAAGGAGCTTTAATACAAACATCTACCTTTATTTTGAAGGAGCTTTAATACAAACATCTACCTTTATTTTGAAGGAGCTTTAATACAAACATCTACCTTTATTTTGAAAGAGCTTTAACACAAACATCTACCTTTATTTTGAAGGAGCTTTAATTCAAACATCTACCTTTATACTGAAGGAGCTTTAATACAAACATCTACCTTTATTTTGAAGGAGCTTAACACAGACATCTACCTTTATTTTGAAGGAGCTTTAATACAAACATCTACCTTTATTTTGAAGGAGCTTTAATACAAACATCTACCTTTATTTTGAAGGAGCTTTAATACAAACATCTACCTTTATTTTAAAGGAGCTTAACACAGACATCTACCTTTATTTTGAAGGAGCTTTAATACAAACATCTACCTTTATTTTGAAGGAGCTTTAATACAAACATCTACCTTTATTTTGAAGGGGACACTAGATACCTGTCTGTCCAGACTGGGGGACAGAGGACACTAGGTACCTGTCTGTTTGTCCAGACTGGGGGACAGAGGACACTTTGTACCTGTCTGTCTGTCCAGACTGGGGGACAGAGGACACTAGGTCTGTCTGTCTGTCCAGACTGGGGGACAGAGGACAGAGGACACTAGGTACCTGTCTGTCTGTCCAGACTGGGGGACAGAGGACACTTTGTACCTGTCTACCATAAGTTAGTGCCACTTAAGATTACAAGTAAAGCATACTTAATCAAGATATCTTTTTTAACTCAAAATATTTAGTCAACATTAATTAAAATTTTTGATGTAATCAGTTTCAACAATTTTTTTGAGTTAACTGAACTTATTAGGGTTTACAGTGTAAGAGGTCTAATGTTTTTTTTAATCATTGCTGTTCCATATATGCATTATTGACAAAGTTTTTCTGAAGAATTTTTTTATTGAGACCGGTTACTTTCATAATGGTCAATAACATATTCAAACCAACTCAGTCATGTTATAAGTCAATATCAATCTAAGATGATTTAACAGTACTTCATTCAACACAGTAGCCAGGTTAAAAGTAGTAGACAGAGAACAGCAGTGCCACACAAACTTATCAAATATCAAAATCTTTATTTTCACCTTGAAAGAGATAACACATTTCATCAGAGGCAACAAGGAAAAGAAACTTACAAACTGTAGTAAACATATAACAACATTTCATATCAAAAAAGAAACTTAGAACAGCCATACAAATTTCATCCAAGGCAATTAGGTAAAAACAACATATCATATCAAAAAGAGACTAGGGTTAGGGTTAGGGTTAGGGTAACCCTATCTGTACAGTCTTTTTACCAATAAAGCCGTGTACGTTTAAGTTCCTGTGTGTGTGGGTGTGGAACTCTTCCGGACGCGTGTCCACAAACCAATGTCCATTCACGTGAGGTCGTTTGCATAATAATAATTATTTATTTACACATAAAGTCCAGGTAAGCACAGGATTGCTGCTCTCAGGTAAGTGTAATTCACACTGTTCAACACTCAATCACGGTAACTCACTTTGCGTGTCCTATGCACGGTTTTACACGTCTTTCCCAGCTTGACACGGTCTTGACACGGGCTTGACACGGGCTTGACACGGTCTTGACACGGGCTTGACACGGGCTTGACACGGTCAGAAAACTTTGTGCTCTCCTCCTCACACACACACCGGAGGCCAATTACACCCTCACCTATATCACCTTCACCCAACACAATACCCCCCCTGGTGGTCAAACAGAGAACAGGCAAAATGGCTCCTACACTATCTATCTATCTATCTATCTATCTATCTATCTATCTATCTATCTATCTATCTATCTATCTATCTATCTATCTATCTATCTATCTATCTATCTACGCTAAGCCTTTTGCCAGACCAGTGCAGAGGCAGAAAATGTCTCTTTTTCTCCACGTTTCTGTCTGCCTCAGACTGCGGGGCCCCTATCGCCGTGGTAACCACCTGGAGTTGCCGTGGTAACCAGGCCAGAGCTCGTTAACTTCATAAACAATCCACCTAGCTGGATTAAATGTTTGTAAACACAGACACACAGCTGCTCCGCCAGAAATGAAGCGGTGGTTCTACTCAGTGGAGCAGCAGAAGTAACAGGATGCAGAGCACTGAGCAGCATATTATTTCTGTTCTAATCAGCAGAAAACCATGGAAAACAGCTGGCTCTGGGGATTACTTTTCACTAATAAGATTGAACATTACTGTTGGTTGTATTTTGTGAATGGAATATTTATTTATTTATTTATTCTCTCTCCTCCCTCTCTCTCTCTCTGACCTGATATGAATTGATTCTCTGGTTTATATATTGATCAAAATTATGTTTCAAATGAATTATTACACTCGTACGCCGTGTAATAGGCGGGATAATGCTCAGTAAGTTATTGATTAAATGCACTGACACTAGTGAAACTATCAATTGCACCTACCAAACAGATACACTGAGTGGAGCGGGCGACCGGTCCAAGATGGCGGCCCCACCGCTCGTCAGCGCCAATAGGCCCAGCGTTCGATGCGGCGTCTACTCTTTATATGTCTATGGTCACACACACACACACACACACACACACACACACACACACACACACACACACACACACACACACACACACACACACACACACACACACAGGTAACCTAATGTGATTACAGCTCCTCCATATCAGTGCGGCATTGATTTCCACAGTTATGCGGATGATACGCAGCTTTACATTGCCGTGTCTCCTGATGATACAGGGCCAATTGATGCCCTTTTTAAGTGCATTTTAGACATTAAGTCATGGATGGCAGAAAATTTTTTACAGCTCAACCAGGACAAAACGGAGGTACTGGTTATCGGTCCTGAAGCACTGAGAGAAAAACTGAATTTTAAACTGGAAGCACTGTCTCTTAACCCATCAGAGAATGTTAAGAACCTAGGTGTGGTCTTCGACTCAAACTTAACCTTTGAACGCCACATCAGACAAACCACTAAGAACGGTTTTTACCATCTTAAAAATATTGCTAAAGTGCGTCCATTTCTCTCCCGAGCCAACACAGAGACACTAATCCATGCTTTTATTACCTGTAGGATTGATTATTGCAATGCTCTTCTTTCCGGTCTTCCTAAAAAGAATATTGAACCGTTACAACTACTCCAAAACTCAGCTGCACGACTGCTAAGTCTCTAATGATCTTCTAGTCTCTAATGATCTTCTTATAGCTTCAGACAGAGGTCTCGTCTCTGTTCTTGTACTTTTGGACCTCAGTGCTGCATTCGACACCATCGACCACAGCATCCTGCTGCAGAGACTAGATCATGAAATAGGGATTAAAGGACCTGCCCTGAAATGGTTTAAGTCATACTTATCTGACAGGTTTCAATTTGTTAATGTTAATAACGACCATTCAGAGTATAGCAGAGTTACGCATGGTGTACCGCAGGGTTCAGTCTTAGGGCCAATCCTCTTCATTCTTTACATGCTCCCATTAGGTGGCATCATCCGGAAGCATTCAATCAATTTTCACTGTTATGCGGATGATACGCAACTCTACTTGTCCATGGAGCCAGATGACAGAAGCCGGCTCATCAATCTGCAAGACTGTCTGAAAGACATTAGATCCTGGATGTCCTCTAACTTCTTGCTACTGAATTCAGATAAAACTGAGGTCATTGTGTTTGGACCTAAACATCTCAGGGACACTTTCTCTGATCAGATCGCTACTCTAGATGGCATCACCCTGACCCCGAGTACAACCGCGCGGAACCTTGGAGTCATTTTTGACCAGGACCTTTCCTTTAGCTCCCACATAAAACATGTGACTAGGACCGCCTTCTTCCATCTGCGCAGTATCACTAAGATTAGGAATATTCTCTCCCAGAGTGATGCTGAGAAACTAGTGCATGCATTTATCACTTCTAGGCTAGACTACTGCAACTCTCTCCTGTCAGGATGTCCGAAAAACTCTCTAAAGAGTCTCCAGCTGGTCCAGAATGCCGCAGCGAGAGTTTTGACAGGAGTTAGGAAGAGAGAGCACATCTCTCCCACCTTAGCTTCTCTCCACTGGCTTCCTGTAGGATTTAGAATAGACTTCAAAATCCTTCTGCTGACTTACAAGGCTCTTAATGATAAAGCTCCAACCTATCTGAAAGAACTAATCATTCCTTACTGTCCTACCAGAGCACTCCGCTCCCAGAATGCAGGTCTGTTAGTGACTCCCAGTATCTCTAAAAACAGACTGGGAGGTAGAGCCTTCAGTTACCGGGCTCCTTTACTGTGGAACCAGCTCTCTCCATGGGTCAAAGAGGCAGACACTCTAACTACATTTAAGTCTAGACTTAAGACCTTCCTTTATGACAGGGCTTTTAGTTAGGGCTGGTTCAGGTAGCTCTGAACCATTTTATAGCTACGCTGCTATAGGCTTAGACTGCTGGGGACACATCTGGTTACTCAGAGCCCTCTCCTCTCCTCTCCTCTCCTCTCCTCTCCTCTCCTCTCCTCTCCTCTCCTCTCCTCTCCTCTCCTCTCCTCTCCCCTCCCCTCCCCTCCCCTCCTCTCCTCTCCTCTCCTCTCCTCTCCTCAGTATATTTTTGAACTGTCATTTTCTGTTGTACTTTGTAGTTTGGCCTTGGTGTCTCGCACTCTCTCTGTGTTTCCGCAGATCCACCGGAGCTCCATCTCTCTGCACCAGCCGCCGCCTACATCGCCCCCATCCCACCCCTTCCCCTGCCGTTAGACCGGCCTCCCCTCCCTTCCCATGGACCAGTCTACCACCCAGTCCTCCCATCGAGCTGACCGGCTCTCCCTGCCCCCCCCCCTCCCCTCACTAGAGACTGCCTTCATCAACCCCTGCTAACATTTCCATATTCCGCACATTCTGTGACAAACTGTAAACTGTTTTCTTGTCTGTAACAACATCTATTGCACGTCTGTCCGTCCTGGGTGAGGGATCCCTCCTCTGTTGCTCACCCTGAGGTTTCTCCTGTTTTTCCCTGTTAAAAGGGTTTCCATGGAGTTTTTCCTCAGTCGATGTGAGGGTCTAAGGACAGAGGATGTTGTTACGATGCCATGTAAAGCCCTTTGAGACAAACTGTTTGTAAAAACGGGCTATACAAATAAAATTGCCTTGCCTTGCCTTGCCTAACGAAGACCAGAAAGAGAGCTCACATTACACCGATTTTAAAGTCCCTGCATTGGTTACCTGTGTGCTTCAGGATCGATTTTAAGATTCTTTTACTGGTTTTTAAAGCTCTTAATGGTCTTAGTCCTTCCTATCTGTCAGATTTGCTTTTAACTTATAAGCCATCCAGAACTCTCAGGTCTTCAGATAGAGGCCTTTTATTAATACCTAAAGTCAGAACCAAAACTCATGGTGAAGCAGCGTTTTGTCATTACGGCCCACGACTGTGGAACAGCCTTCCTGAAGACCTGAGAGCAGCTGCAAATGTGGACATTTTTAAGAGCAAAGTTAAAACACATCTTTTTAGCTTGGCTTTTGATTAGATTTTACTTATAGGTTTTACTATTTTATTAGTTTTCCTATCATTTTATTGCATTTATCGATTTTTACTGTTTATTAAATGTTTTTTTTTTTTTTTTATTATTATTATTTTATTTTATTTTATTCTGTATTCATTTTTACTTTTAATCTTTTTAGTCTTAGCATATTTACGGTATAATTTTAGTTATTTTTAATCATTTCATTTAATTATTTTGTTTTATCCAGTCCCTAGTGTTTCCTCACGGCAAATTGTAGAGTAAGATAGCGCTTCAGTTGCCTTCTTTTAAAGCTTTATAAAGTGTGTGTGTGTGTGTGTGTGTGTGTGTGTGTGTGTGTGTGTGTGTGTGTGTGTGTGTGTGTGTGTGCGCACGAGTGTATCTGCGTTACTTTGGGTTTTTATCTCTGCTTTGTTTTGTCTGCTTTTATCGTGTAAAGCACTTTGTGCTACATATCTTTTGTATGAAAAGTGCTCTATAAATAAAGTCTGATTGATTGATTGATTGATTATAAAAAGATGATCATGTGTCTGTCTGATCAGCTCTGTCTTGACCTTAAGATCGTTAACACAAACATCTACCTTTATTTTGAAGGAGCATTAACACAAACATCTACTTTTATACTGAAGGAGTTTTAATTCAAACATCTACCTTTATTTTGAAAGAGCTTTAACACAAACATCTACCTTTATTTTGAAGGAGCTTTAACACAAACATCTACCTTTATTTTGAAGGAGCTTTAATACAAACATCTACCTTTATACTGTATGGAGCTTTAACACAAACATATACCTTTATTTTGAAGGAGCTTTAATACAAACATCTACCTTTATACTGAAGGAGCTTTAATACAAACATCTACCTTTATTTTGAAAGAGCTTTAACAGAAACATCTACCTTTATTTTGAAGGAGCTTAACACAGACATCTACCTTTATTTTGAAGGAGCTTTAATACAAACATCTACCTTTATTTTGAAGGAGCTTTAATACAAACATCTACCTTTATTTTGAAAGAGCTTTAACAGAAACATCTACCTTTATTTTGAAAGAGCTTTAACACAAACATCTACCTTTATTTTGAAGGAGCTTTAATTCAAACATCTACCTTTATACTGAAGGAGCTTTAATACAAACATCTACCTTTATTTTGAAAGAGCTTTAACAGAAACATCTACCTTTATTTTGAAAGAGCTTTAACACAAACATCTACCTTTATTTTGAAGGAGCTTTAACACAAACATCTACCTCTATTTTGAAGGAGCTTAACACAGACATCTACCTTTATTTTGAAGGAGCTTTAATACAAACATCTACCTTTATTTTGAAGGAGCTTTAATACAAACATCTACCTTTATTTTGAAGGAGCTTTAATACAAACATCTACCTTTATACTGAAGGAGCTTTAATACAAACATCTACCTTTATTTTGAAAGAGCTTTAACAGAAACATCTACCTTTATTTTGAAAGAGCTTTAACACAAACATCTACCTCTATTTTGAAGGAGCTTAACACAGACATCTACCTTTATTTTGAAGGAGCTTTAATACAAACATCTACCTTTATTTTGAAAGAGCTTTAACACAAACATCTACCTTTATTTTGAAGGAGCTTTAATACAAACATCTACCTTTATACTGAAGGAGCTTTAATACAAACATCTACCTTTATTTTGAAAGAGCTTTAACACAAACATCTACCTTTATTTTGAAGGAGCTTTAATTCAAACATCTACCTTTATACTGAAGGAGCTTTAATACAAACATCTACCTTTATTTTGAAAGAGCTTTAACAGAAACATCTTCCTTTATTTTGAAGGAGCTAAACACAGACATCTACCTTTATTTTGAAGGAGCTTTAATACAAACATCTACCTTTATACTGTATGGAGCTTTAAGTCAAACATCTACCTTTATTCTGAAGGAGCTTAACACAAACATCTACCTTTATTTTGAAGGAGCTTTAACACAAACATCTACCTTTATTTTGAAAGAGCTTTAACACAAACATCTACCTCTATTTTGAAGGAGCTTAACACAGACATCTACCTTTATTTTGAAGGAGCTTTAATACAAACATCTACCTTTATTTTGAAGGAGCTTTAATACAAACATCTACCTTTATTTTGAAGGAGCTTTAATACAAACATCTACCTTTATTTTGAAAGAGCTTTAACAGAAACATCTACCTTTATTTTGAAGGAGCTTAACACAGACATCTACCTTTATTTTGAAGGAGCTTTAATACAAACATCTACCTTTATTTTGAAGGAGCTTTAATACAAACATCTACCTTTATTTTGAAAGAGCTTTAACAGAAACATCTACCTTTATTTTGAAAGAGCTTTAACACAAACATCTACCTTTATTTTGAAGGAGCTTTAATTCAAACATCTACCTTTATACTGAAGGAGCTTTAATACAAACATCTACCTTTATTTTGAAAGAGCTTTAACAGAAACATCTACCTTTATTTTGAAAGAGCTTTAACACAAACATCTACCTTTATTTTGAAGGAGCTTTAACACAAACATCTACCTCTATTTTGAAGGAGCTTAACACAGACATCTACCTTTATTTTGAAGGAGCTTTAATACAAACATCTACCTTTATTTTGAAGGAGCTTTAATACAAACATCTACCTTTATTTTGAAGGAGCTTTAATACAAACATCTACCTTTATACTGAAGGAGCTTTAATACAAACATCTACCTTTATTTTGAAAGAGCTTTAACAGAAACATCTACCTTTATTTTGAAAGAGCTTTAACACAAACATCTACCTCTATTTTGAAGGAGCTTAACACAGACATCTACCTTTATTTTGAAGGAGCTTTAATACAAACATCTACCTTTATTTTGAAAGAGCTTTAACACAAACATCTACCTCTATTTTGAAGGAGCTTAACACAGACATCTACCTTTATTTTGAAGGAGCTTTAATACAAACATCTACCTTTATTTTGAAAGAGCTTTAACACAAACATCTACCTTTATTTTGAAGGAGCTTTAATTCAAACATCTACCTTTATACTGAAGGAGCTTTAATACAAACATCTACCTTTATTTTGAAAGAGCTTTAACAGAAACATCTTCCTTTATTTTGAAGGAGCTAAACACAGACATCTACCTTTATTTTGAAGGAGCTTTAATACAAACATCTACCTTTATACTGTATGGAGCTTTAAGTCAAACATCTACCTTTATTCTGAAGGAGCTTAACACAAACATCTACCTTTATTTTGAAGGAGCTTTAACACAAACATCTACCTTTATTTTGAAAGAGCTTTAACACAAACATCTACCTCTATTTTGAAGGAGCTTAACACAGACATCTACCTTTATTTTGAAGGAGCTTTAATACAAACATCTACCTTTATTTTGAAGGAGCTTTAATACAAACATCTACCTTTATTTTGAAGGAGCTTTAATACAAACATCTACCTTTATTTTGAAAGAGCTTTAACAGAAACATCTACCTTTATTTTGAAGGAGCTTAACACAGACATCTACCTTTATTTTGAAGGAGCTTTAATACAAACATCTACCTTTATTTTGAAGGAGCTTTAATACAAACATCTACCTTTATTTTGAAAGAGCTTTAACAGAAACATCTACCTTTATTTTGAAAGAGCTTTAACACAAACATCTACCTTTATTTTGAAGGAGCTTTAACACAAACATCTACCTCTATTTTGAAGGAGCTTAACACAGACATCTACCTTTATTTTGAAGGAGCTTTAATACAAACATCTACCTTTATTTTGAAGGAGCTTTAATACAAACATCTACCTTTATTTTGATGGAGCTTTAATACAAACATCTACCTTTATACTGAAGGAGCTTTAATACAAACATCTACCTTTATTTTGAAAGAGCTTTAACAGAAACATCTACCTTTATTTTGAAAGAGCTTTAACACAAACATCTACCTCTATTTTGAAGGAGCTTAACACAGACATCTACCTTTATTTTGAAGGAGCTTTAATACAAACATCTACCTTTATTTTGAAAGAGCTTTAACACAAACATCTACCTTTATTTTGAAGGAGCTTTAATTCAAACATCTACCTTTATACTGAAGGAGCTTAACACAGACATCTACCTTTATTTTGAAGGAGCTTTAATACAAACATCTACCTTTATTTTGAAAGAGCTTTAACACAAACATCTACCTTTATTTTGAAGGAGCTTTAATTCAAACATCTACCTTTATACTGAAGGAGCTTTAATACAAACATCTACCTTTATTTTGAAAGAGCTTTAACAGAAACATCTTCCTTTATTTTGAAGGAGCTAAACACAGACATCTACCTTTATTTTGAAGGAGCTTTAATACAAACATCTACCTTTATACTGTATGGAGCTTTAAGTCAAACATCTACCTTTATTCTGAAGGAGCTTAACACAAACATCTACCTTTATTTTGAAGGAGCTTTAACACAAACATCTACCTTTATTTTGAAAGAGCTTTAACACAAACATCTACCTCTATTTTGAAGGAGCTTAACACAGACATCTACCTTTATTTTGAAGGAGCTTTAATACAAACATCTACCTTTATTTTGAAGGAGCTTTAATACAAACATCTACCTTTATTTTGAAGGAGCTTTAATACAAACATCTACCTTTATTTTGAAAGAGCTTTAACACAAACATCTACCTTTATTTTGAAGGAGCTTTAATTCAAACATCTACCTTTATACTGAAGGAGCTTTAATACAAACATCTACCTTTATTTTGAAGGAGCTTAACACAGACATCTACCTTTATTTTGAAGGAGCTTTAATACAAACATCTACCTTTATTTTGAAGGAGCTTAACACAAACATCTACCTTTATTTTGAAGGAGCTTTAATTCAAACATCTACCTTTATACTGAAGGAGCTTTAATACAAACATCTACCTTTATTTTGAAGGAGCTTAACACAGACATCTACCTTTATTTTGAAGGAGCTTTAATACAAACATCTACCTTTATTTTGAAGGAGCTTAACACAGACATCTACCTTTATTTTGAAGGAGCTTTAATACAAACATCTACCTTTATTTTGAAGGAGCTTTAATACAAACATCTACCTTTATTTTGAAGGAGCTTTAATACAAACATCTACCTTTATTTTGAAAGAGCTTTAACACAAACATCTACCTCTATTTTGAAGGAGCTTAACACAGACATCTACCTTTATTTTGAAGGAGCTTTAATACAAACATCTACCTTTATTTTGAAGGAGCTTTAACAAAAACATCTACCTTTATTTTGAAGGAGCTTTAATTCAAACATCTACCTTTATACTGAAGGAGCTTTAATACAAACATCTACCTTTATTTTGAAAGAGCTTTAACAGAAACATCTACCTTTATTTTGAAAGAGCTTTAACACAAACATCTACCTCTATTTTGAAGGAGCTTAACACAGACATCTACCTTTATTTTGAAGGAGCTTTAATACAAACATCTACCTTTATTTTGAAAGAGCTTTAACACAAACATCTACCTTTATTTTGAAGGAGCTTTAATTCAAACATCTACCTTTATACTGAAGGAGCTTTAATACAAACATCTACCTTTATTTTGAAGGAGCTTAACACAGACATCTACCTTTATTTTGAAGGAGCTTTAATACAAACATCTACCTTTATACTGTATGGAGCTTTAAGTCAAACATCTACCTTTATTCTGAAGGAGCTTAACACAAACATCTACCATTATTTTGAAGGAGCTTTAACACAAACATCTACCTTTATTTTGAAAGAGCTTTAACACAAACATCTACCTCTATTTTGAAGGAGCTTAACACAGACTTCTACCTTTATTTTGAAGGAGCTTTAATACAAACATCTACCTTTATTTTGAAGGAGCTTTAATACAAACATCTACCTTTATTTTGAAGGAGCTTTAATACAAACATCTACCTTTATTTTGAAAGAGCTTTAACACAAACATCTACCTTTATTTTGAAGGAGCTTTAATTCAAACATCTACCTTTATACTGAAGGAGCTTTAATACAAACATCTACCTTTATTTTGAAGGAGCTTAACACAGACATCTACCTTTATTTTGAAGGAGCTTTAATACAAACATCTACCTTTATTTTGAAGGAGCTTAACACAGACATCTACCTTTATTTTGAAGGAGCTTTAATACAAACATCTACCTTTATTTTGAAGGAGCTTTAATACAAACATCTACCTTTATTTTGAAGGAGCTTTAATACAAACATCTACCTTTATTTTGAAAGAGCTTTAACACAAACATCTACCTCTATTTTGAAGGAGCTTTAATACAAACATCTACCTTTATACTGAAGGAGCTTTAATACAAACATCTACCTTTATTTTGAAAGAGCTTTAACAGAAACATCTTCCTTTATTTTGAAGGAGCTAAACACAGACATCTACCTTTATTTTGAAGGAGCTTTAATACAAACATCTACCTTTATTTTGAAGGAGCTTTAATACAAACATCTACCTTTATACTGAAGGAGCTTTAATACAAACATCTACCTTTATTTTGAAAGAGCTTTAACAGAAACATCTACCTTTATTTTGAAAGAGCTTTAACACAAACATCTACCTCTATTTTGAAGGAGCTTAACACAGACATCTACCTTTATTTTGAAGGAGCTTTAATACAAACATCTACCTTTATTTTGAAAGAGCTTTAACACAAACATCTACCTTTATTTTGAAGGAGCTTTAATTCAAACATCTACCTTTATACTGAAGGAGCTTTAATACAAACATCTACCTTTATTTTGAAAGAGCTTTAACAGAAACATCTTCCTTTATTTTGAAGGAGCTAAACACAGACATCTACCTTTATTTTGAAGGAGCTTTAATACAAACATCTACCTTTATACTGTATGGAGCTTTAAGTCAAACATCTACCTTTATTCTGAAGGAGCTTAACACAAACATCTACCTTTATTTTGAAGGAGCTTTAACACAAACATCTACCTTTATTTTGAAAGAGCTTTAACACAAACATCTACCTCTATTTTGAAGGAGCTTAACACAGACATCTACCTTTATTTTGAAGGAGCTTTAATACAAACATCTACCTTTATTTTGAAGGAGCTTTAATACAAACATCTACCTTTATTTTGAAGGAGCTTTAATACAAACATCTACCTTTATTTTGAAAGAGCTTTAACAGAAACATCTACCTTTATTTTGAAGGAGCTTAACACAGACATCTACCTTTATTTTGAAGGAGCTTTAATACAAACATCTACCTTTATTTTGAAGGAGCTTTAATACAAACATCTACCTTTATTTTGAAAGAGCTTTAACAGAAACATCTACCTTTATTTTGAAAGAGCTTTAACACAAACATCTACCTTTATTTTGAAGGAGCTTTAATTCAAACATCTACCTTTATACTGAAGGAGCTTTAATACAAACATCTACCTTTATTTTGAAAGAGCTTTAACAGAAACATCTACCTTTATTTTGAAAGAGCTTTAACACAAACATCTACCTTTATTTTGAAGGAGCTTTAACACAAACATCTACCTCTATTTTGAAGGAGCTTAACACAGACATCTACCTTTACTTTGAAGGAGCTTTAATACAAACATCTACCTTTATTTTGAAGGAGCTTTAATACAAACATCTACCTTTATTTTGAAGGAGCTTTAATACAAACATCTACCTTTATACTGAAGGAGCTTTAATACAAACATCTACCTTTATTTTGAAAGAGCTTTAACAGAAACATCTACCTTTATTTTGAAAGAGCTTTAACACAAACATCTACCTCTATTTTGAAGGAGCTTAACACAGACATCTACCTTTATTTTGAAGGAGCTTTAATACAAACATCTACCTTTATTTTGAAAGAGCTTTAACACAAACATCTACCTCTATTTTGAAGGAGCTTAACACAGACATCTACCTTTATTTTGAAGGAGCTTTAATACAAACATCTACCTTTATTTTGAAAGAGCTTTAACACAAACATCTACCTTTATTTTGAAGGAGCTTTAATTCAAACATCTACCTTTATACTGAAGGAGCTTTAATACAAACATCTACCTTTATTTTGAAAGAGCTTTAACAGAAACATCTTCCTTTATTTTGAAGGAGCTAAACACAGACATCTACCTTTATTTTGAAGGAGCTTTAATACAAACATCTACCTTTATACTGTATGGAGCTTTAAGTCAAACATCTACCTTTATTCTGAAGGAGCTTAACACAAACATCTACCTTTATTTTGAAGGAGCTTTAACACAAACATCTACCTTTATTTTGAAAGAGCTTTAACACAAACATCTACCTCTATTTTGAAGGAGCTTAACACAGACATCTACCTTTATTTTGAAGGAGCTTTAATACAAACATCTACCTTTATTTTGAAGGAGCTTTAATACAAACATCTACCTTTATTTTGAAGGAGCTTTAATACAAACATCTACCTTTATTTTGAAAGAGCTTTAACAGAAACATCTACCTTTATTTTGAAGGAGCTTAACACAGACATCTACCTTTATTTTGAAGGAGCTTTAATACAAACATCTACCTTTATTTTGAAGGAGCTTTAATACAAACCACAAATAGCGGCTGTCTATTGTTGTTGTTGTTGTTGTTGTTGTTGTTGTTTTTTTATCTTCTGGAGGTGTATATTTATTTATTTATCCTTGCCTATATTAATATCAATTTAAATCACTTGCTCTGAGCAGCCTACTCTGTTGTATGAAGTATCCAATCATGTTGATAAGTTTTGTGCAATGGTATGGAAATGTTTGTATTGTTTGTTAAGTGATGTTTGTGTTTTTATTGCGTGGCAAAGCAGTTTCCCCTTGGGGATCAATAAAGTTTTCTAATCTAATCTAAACATCTACCTTTATTTTGAAAGAGCTTTAACAGAAACATCTACCTTTATTTTGAAAGAGCTTTAACACAAACATCTACCTTTATTTTGAAGGAGCTTTAATTCAAACATCTACCTTTATACTGAAGGAGCTTTAATACAAACATCTATCTTTATTTTGAAAGAGCTTTAACAGAAACATCTACCTTTATTTTGAAAGAGCTTTAACACAAACATCTACCTTTATTTTGAAGGAGCTTTAACACAAACATCTACCTCTATTTTGAAGGAGCTTAACACAGACATCTACCTTTATTTTGAAGGAGCTTTAATACAAACATCTACCTTTATTTTGAAGGAGCTTTAATACAAACATCTACCTTTATTTTGAAGGAGCTTTAATACAAACATCTACCTTTATACTGAAGGAGCTTTAATACAAACATCTACCTTTATTTTGAAAGAGCTTTAACAGAAACATCTACCTTTATTTTGAAAGAGCTTTAACACAAACATCTACCTCTATTTTGAAGGAGCTTAACACAGACATCTACCTTTATTTTGAAGGAGCTTTAATACAAACATCTACCTTTATTTTGAAATAGCTTTAACACAAACATCTACCTTTATTTTGAAGGAGCTTTAATTCAAACATCTACCTTTATACTGAAGGAGCTTTAATACAAACATCTACCTTTATTTTGAAAGAGCTTTAACAGAAACATCTTCCTTTATTTTGAAGGAGCTAAACACAGACATCTACCTTTATTTTGAAGGAGCTTTAATACAAACATCTACCTTTATACTGTATGTGTCACGAGGCCAGCGCCGTGACAGTTTGTGTTGCATGTTTGTCTGTTTTGTTTTGTCACTCTACCTGTTTGTATGTCTATGTCTCGTTCCCCCTCTGTCTCATTCCCCCTCCCCCTTGCACTCTGTCACCTCTCCTGGACCTGCCTGCCTCCCACTCCACACCTGCCCTGCTGCTGCAATCTAGCCAGCTGGTTCCCATCAGCTCGTCACCCAGTCTGCACTTCAGTCCTGCCTCGACCATCAGTCTCTGCCGGATCGTCGTTCAATCCACATGGTTTGTTGTCGAGTTCCAGCCGAGCCAAGCCACAGAACCTCTGCTTGTCGGTCAGTTCTTGTTGCTAACTTGTTTTTTCCTGCTGCAGTCTCTGCCCTGCCTGCCTGCCTGCCCGCCTGCCTGCCAGCCTGCCTGCCAGCCAGCCCGTCTTCCCGTCCTCCCGTCCGCCTGCCACCCCAGCCATCACCTTGAGCCCCACTTCAGCTGCCCCCCCCCTGGATCCACGCTCCAACCCATCGCCCCCCTTTACCTCACTTCCCTAACCTCAAAATAAACTTTTTATTTTTTCAGTTGGTGTCTCTGGGTTCCTAGCAGTCGTGACAGTACGATCCGGCCATGTCGGACCCGAAAGACACCGACCCAGTCCGCCAGGCAGTTTCCCTCCATGGCCAGATGCTGGGGCAGCACACCCAAGCACTGAAGGAATTGATGGATGGCCTCAGAGAGCTCAGCGGCAGCGTGATAGAGATTCGTGATCACATGAATCAGCCCCCAACCCCTGAGGTTCAGCCACCAGCCCCACCGCCAGCAGGGCCCAGTTCCGTTCCCGTTAGGGAGCCATGGGTTCCTCCCCCAGACCGGTTTGAAGGTGACTTTGGTCAGTGTCGTTCCTTTTTATTGCAATGTAATCTTGTGTTCAGCCAACAGCCCCAGTCATACTCAACAGAGCAGTCAAAGGTTGCCTACGTGATGGGGCTCCTACGTGGGAGTGCTTTGGCCTGGGCTGCGGCCCTGTGGGAGAAAGGGTCTCCAGTCACTGCCTCCTACGCTGCCTTCACCTCTGAGATGAGGAGGGTTTTCGATCACCCCGTCCGTGGCCAGGATGCCTCGAAAAGGTTACTCACCTTACGCCAAGGTATGCGTAGTGTTGCTGAATTTTCTGTTGAATTTCGTACTCTGTCCCTGGAGTGTGGCTGGAATAATGAATCCCTTCAAGCTGTTTTTTGTCAAGGATTAAATGATTCGATTAAAGATGAACTTGTTTCTTACCCAGAGCCCTCTGATTTTGAGGGTCTAGTCTCCTTAGCTATCCGTATAGATAACCGGCTGCGAGAGCGGAGAAGAGAGAAGCAGCGGCGCCCACCCACTACAACCCCAGGGCACCCTCCGTCAGCCTCGGGTCCCCGAGTTCACCAAGGTGGTGGAAGCCCAGCCACCGACCAGCCCAGGAGGGAGCCCTCACCGGAGCCGATGCAACTTGGACGGTTCCAAGTGGAGCCAGAGGAGCGCCAGCGCCGTATTCAGACCAACAGCTGCCTGTACTGTGGGAGACCTGGTCATTTCCTGGCCTCATGTCCGCATCGCCCGGCAAACGACCGGGCTCGCCAGTAACGGGGAGAATCCTGGCGAGCCACACCTCCATTCCCCTCTCCCCTCAACCCCGAGCACAGGTGCAAGCAACATTGTCATGGGAAGGTCAGTCCATTGATATTTTTGCCCTTTTAGATTCAGGTGCAGATGCATGTTTTCTTGATGCCACTGTGGCCAAGCAGTTAGACCTGTCTTCTGTCAGTCTTGATAAGCCCCTAGAAGCAAGTGCACTAGATGGTAGACTGTTGGCCAACATAACTCAAAGGACTGTGCCTGTACGATTGCTTGTGTCTGGTAATCATAAGGAGGAGCTCAGCTTTCACATAATTGACTCACCTTCAGTTCCTGTAGTCCTCGGTCTTCCCTGGCTAGCGCAACACAATCCCCAGATTGATTGGAGGACAGGGAAGATCATCAGCTGGAGCCTTCATTGCCATGCTAATTGTTTGCAGTCAGCCCCACCTTATTCTGTGCCCAGCCCGGAACCTCTGCCAGAAGTCCCTGATCTGTCCTCCATTCCCTCAGAATACCATGACCTCAAAACCGTATTCTGTAAGGCCCGTGCTCTGTCTCTGCCCCCTCACCGTCCCTATGACTGTGGTATAGATCTCCTTCCTGGTGCTCCCCTACCCAGCAGCCGCCTTTACAGCCTCTCCAAGCCTGAACAGGAGGCCATGGAGAGGTATATTAAGGACTCCCTGGCCGCTGGCCTCATTCGTCCCTCTTCATCACCCCTCGGTGCAGGGTTTTTCTTTGTCGGCAAGAAGGATGGGTCCCTCCGACCGTGTATTGATTTTCGTTTGTTAAACAATATCACCATTAAGAACAAGTATCCTTTGCCTTTGATGAATTCTGCCTTTGATTCTCTCCAGGGGGCCACAGTGTTCACTAAACTCGACCTTCGTAATGCATACCACCTGGTGAGGATACGAGAAGGAGATGAGTGGAAGACGGCCTTTAACACTCCGCTCGGCCATTTTGAGTATTTAGTTATGCCGTTTGGCCTCACCAACGCCCCAGCCGTCTTCCAAGCCCTGGTAAATGATGTCCTCAGGGACATGTTACACCGTTTTGTATTTGTTTACCTGGATGATATTCTTGTCTTCTCCAGGAACACTTCTGACCATGTCCAGCATGTCCGCCAGGTTCTGCAAAGACTCTTGGAGAATCGCCTCTTTGTGAAAGGGGAGAAATGTGAGTTCCATGCTACGTCAACCTCCTTTCTGGGTTTCATCGTTGAAGAAGGGCAGATGAAGATGGACCCAGCCAAGGTAAAGGCAGTCCTGGATTGGCCCAGCCCCTGCAACCGTAAGGAGTTGGAGAGGTTTCTGGGATTTGCGAATTTCTATAGGAGATTCATCCAAGACTATAGTCGTGTGGCTGCCCCTCTAACTGCACTAACCTCAACCATTAAGCCTTTCCAGTGGACGTCCACCGCTGAAGCTGCTTTCATCAAGCTCAAGAGTTATTTTACTTCTGCCCCTGTGCTCGTCCAGCCTGACCGGGAGAAGCAGTTTATAGTGGAAGTGGATGCTTCAGACATTGGAGTGGGGGCAGTCCTTTCTCAGCGCTCTGCCAAGGATGGTAAGCTTCACCCCTGTGCCTATTTTTCTCACCGTTTATCTCCAACAGAGAGAAACTATGATGTGGGCAACCGTGAGCTCTTGGCAGTGAAGCTGGCTCTTGAGGAATGGCGGCACTGGCTAGAGGGATCTCAGCAGCCTTTTGTGGTATGGACAGACCACAAAAACCTGGCCTACATCCAGTCTGCTAAGCGGCTCAACGCTCGTCAAGCCAGGTGGGCTCTCTTTTTTGGTCGATTTAATCTCACTCTGACCTACAGGCCCGGTTCTAAGAACACCAAACCCGATGCCCTGTCCCGTATGTATGGGAAGGAAGATGGCACCGTGGCGTCCCTGGAACCCATCATCCCAGAGTCCTGCATTGTTGCGGCAGTCTCCCTCAGGATTGAAGAGGAAGTAAGAGGGGCCCAACAGACACAACCTGACCCAGGTAATGGCCCTCCGGGTCGCCTGTATGTTCCAGACGCTGTTAAATCCTCAGTACTGCAATGGGCCCATTCATCTAAACTAACTTGCCACCCGGGATTAAATCGAACACTTGCTTTCCTTAGACGACGTTTTTGGTGGCCATCTATGGATGTAGATGTAAAATCTTTTGTGTCTGCTTGCCCCGTTTGTGCACAAAACAAGTCTTCAAATCAGCCCAGTGCTGGATTGTTGCGCCCCCTGCTGGTGCCCCGTCGCCCCTGGTCACATCTTGCCCTGGATTTTGTGACCGGTCTGCCCGCCTCAGCTGGTAACACGGTAATACTCACTGTTGTTGACCGCTTCAGTAAATTTGCACGCTTTTTGCCACTGCCCAAACTGCCCTCAGCCAGGGAGACAGCTGATCTGTTGGTCAGAGAGGTGTTCTGTGTGTATGGACTCCCTTCAGATATTGTTTCAGATCGTGGGCCTCAATTCACCTCTGCTGTCTGGAAGGCTTTCTGTTCCTCAGTTGGAGCTACTGTCAGTCTGAGTTCAGGATACCATCCCCAGTCAAATGGTCAAGCTGAAAGGGCAAACCAGGATCTAGAGACCTCTCTACGCTGCATGGTGTCCTCCAACCCATCCACCTGGTCCACCCTTACGCCCTGGGTGGAGTACGCCCATAACACTCTACCTTCGTCTGCCACAGGTATGTCACCATTCCAATGTGTTTTTGGGTATCAGCCTCCACTATTCCCCTCACAGGAAAAGGAGCTTTCGGTGCCCTCAGTCCAGGCCCATGTCCGCCGGTGCCACAAGACCTGGCACCGTGCACGCTCAGCCTTACTCCGTGCCTCGGGCCGTTACAAGCACCAAGCCAACCGTCATCGGACTCCTGCACCTCGATATGCACCTGGAGACAAGGTATGGCTTTCTACCAAGGAACTCCCTTTGAAGACGGACTCTAAGAAGCTGTCCCCGAGATTTATTGGCCCTTTTGTGATTCTGAGGATTATTAACCCCAATGCTGTACGCCTGAAACTGCCTCGAACCCTCAGGGTCCACCCAGTTTTCAATGTATCTGCTGTAAAGCCTGTTGTCTCCAGTCCTCTGGTGCCCCCTCCTCCCCCACCTCCTCCCCCCAGGATCGTCGACAACCACCCCGCCTTCACTGTCCGTCGTCTCATTGACTGTCGCCGTCGGGGCCGTGGCATGCAATATCTGGTCGACTGGGAGGGCTATGGGCCTGAGGAGCGGTGCTGGGTGTCCCGCCGCCTCGTCCTGGACCATGCTCTTGTTCAGGACTTCCACCGGGCTCACCCTGAGAAGCCCAGGCCTGGTGGGCCGCCTGGAGGCGTCCGTCGGGGGGGGGGTACTGTCACGAGGCCAGCGCCGTGACAGTTTGTGTTGCATGTTTGTCTGTTTTGTTTTGTCACTCTACCTGTTTGTATGTCTATGTCTCGTTCCCCCTCTGTCTCATTCCCCCTCCCCCTTGCACTCTGTCACCTCTCCTGGACCTGCCTGCCTCCCACTCCACACCTGCCCTGCTGCTGCAATCTAGCCAGCTGGTTCCCATCAGCTCGTCACCCAGTCTGCACTTCAGTCCTGCCTCGACCATCAGTCTCTGCCGGATCGTCGTTCAATCCACATGGTTTGTTGTCGAGTTCCAGCCGAGCCAAGCCACAGAACCTCTGCTTGTCGGTCAGTTCTTGTTGCTAACTTGTTTTTTCCTGCTGCAGTCTCTGCCCTGCCTGCCTGCCTGCCCGCCTGCCTGCCAGCCTGCCTGCCAGCCAGCCCGTCTTCCCGTCCTCCCGTCCGCCTGCCACCCCAGCCATCACCTTGAGCCCCACTTCAGCTGCCCCCCCCCTGGATCCACGCTCCAACCCATCGCCCCCCTTTACCTCACTTCCCTAACCTCAAAATAAACTTTTTATTTTTTCAGTTGGTGTCTCTGGGTTCCTAGCAGTCGTGACAGTATGGAGCTTTAAGTCAAACATCTACCTTTATTCTGAAGGAGCTTAACACAAACATCTACCTTTATTTTGAAGGAGCTTTAACACAAACATCTACCTTTATTTTGAAAGAGCTTTAACACAAACATCTACCTCTATTTTGAAGGAGCTTAACACAGACATCTACCTTTATTTTGAAGGAGCTTTAATACAAACATCTACCTTTATTTTGAAGGAGCTTTAATACAAACATCTACCTTTATTTTGAAGGAGCTTTAATACAAACATCTACCTTTATTTTGAAAGAGCTTTAACACAAACATCTACCTTTATTTTGAAGGAGCTTTAATTCAAACATCTACCTTTATTTTGAAGGAGCTTTAATTCAAACATCTACCTTTATACTGAAGGAGCTTTAATACAAACATCTACCTTTATTTTGAAAGAGCTTTAACACAAACATCTACCTTTATTTTGAAGGAGCTTTAATTCAAACATCTACCTTTATACTGAAGGAGCTTTAATACAAACATCTACCTTTATTTTGAAAGAGCTTTAACAGAAACATCTTCCTTTATTTTGAAGGAGCTAAACACAGACATCTACCTTTATTTTGAAGGAGCTTTAATACAAACATCTACCTTTATACTGTATGGAGCTTTAAGTCAAACATCTACCTTTATTCTGAAGGAGCTTAACACAAACATCTACCTTTATTTTGAAGGAGCTTTAACACAAACATCTACCTTTATTTTGAAAGAGCTTTAACACAAACATCTACCTCTATTTTGAAGGAGCTTAACACAGACATCTACCTTTATTTTGAAGGAGCTTTAATACAAACATCTACCTTTATTTTGAAGGAGCTTTAATACAAACATCTACCTTTATTTTGAAGGAGCTTTAATACAAACATCTACCTTTATTTTGAAAGAGCTTTAACAAAAACATCTACCTTTATTTTGAAGGAGCTTTAACAAAAACATCTACCTTTATTTTGAAGGAGCTTTAATTCAAACATCTACCTTTATACTGAAGGAGCTTTAATACAAACATCTACCTTTATTTTGAAGGAGCTTAACACAGACATCTACCTTTATTTTGAAGGAGCTTTAATACAAACATCTACCTTTATTTTGAAGGAGCTTAACACAGACATCTACCTTTATTTTGAAGGAGCTTTAATACAAACATCTACCTTTATTTTGAAGGAGCTTTAATACAAACATCTACCTTTATTTTGAAGGAGCTTTAATACAAACATCTACCTTTATTTTGAAAGAGCTTTAACACAAACATCTACCTCTATTTTGAAGGAGCTTAACACAGACATCTACCTTTATTTTGAAGGAGCTTTAATACAAACATCTACCTTTATTTTGAAGGAGCTTTAACAAAAACATCTACCTTTATTTTGAAGGAGCTTTAATTCAAACATCTACCTTTATACTGAAGGAGCTTTAATACAAACATCTACCTTTATTTTGAAAGAGCTTTAACAGAAACATCTACCTTTATTTTGAAAGAGCTTTAACACAAACATCTACCTCTATTTTGAAGGAGCTTAACACAGACATCTACCTTTATTTTGAAGGAGCTTTAATACAAACATCTACCTTTATTTTGAAAGAGCTTTAACACAAACATCTACCTTTATTTTGAAGGAGCTTTAATTCAAACATCTACCTTTATACTGAAGGAGCTTTAATACAAACATCTACCTTTATTTTGAAGGAGCTTAACACAGACATCTACCTTTATTTTGAAGGAGCTTTAATACAAACATCTACCTTTATACTGTATGGAGCTTTAAGTCAAACATCTACCTTTATTCTGAAGGAGCTTAACACAAACATCTACCATTATTTTGAAGGAGCTTTAACACAAACATCTACCTTTATTTTGAAAGAGCTTTAACACAAACATCTACCTCTATTTTGAAGGAGCTTAACACAGACTTCTACCTTTATTTTGAAGGAGCTTTAATACAAACATCTACCTTTATTTTGAAGGAGCTTTAATACAAACATCTACCTTTATTTTGAAGGAGCTTTAATACAAACATCTACCTTTATTTTGAAAGAGCTTTAACACAAACATCTACCTTTATTTTGAAGGAGCTTTAATTCAAACATCTACCTTTATACTGAAGGAGCTTTAATACAAACATCTACCTTTATTTTGAAAAAGCTTTAACACAAACATCTACCTTTATTTTGAAGGAGCTTTAATTCAAACATCTACCTTTATACTGAAGGAGCTTTAATACAAACATCTACCTTTATTTTGAAGGAGCTTAACACAGACATCTACCTTTATTTTGAAGGAGCTTTAATACAAACATCTACCTTTATACTGTATGGAGCTTTAAGTCAAACATCTACCTTTATTCTGAAGGAGCTTAACACAAACATCTACCATTATTTTGAAGGAGCTTTAACACAAACATCTACCTTTATTTTGAAAGAGCTTTAACACAAACATCTACCTCTATTTTGAAGGAGCTTAACACAGACATCTACCTTTATTTTGAAGGAGCTTTAATACAAACATCTACCTTTATTTTGAAGGAGCTTTAATACAAACATCTACCTTTATTTTGAAGGAGCTTTAATACAAACATCTACCTTTATTTTGAAAGAGCTTTAACAGAAACATCTACCTTTATTTTGAAAGAGCTTTAACACAAACATCTACCTTTATTTTGAAGGAGCTTTAATTCAAACATCTACCTTTATACTGAAGGAGCTTTAATACAAACATCTACCTTTATTTTGAAAGAGCTTTAACAGAAACATCTACCTTTATTTTGAAAAGCTTTAACACAAACATCTACCTTTATTTTGAAGGAGCTTTAACACAAACATCTACCTCTATTTTGAAGGAGCTTAACACAGACATCTACCTTTATTTTGAAGGAGCTTTAATACAAACATCTACCTTTATTTTGAAGGAGCTTTAATACAAACATCTACCTTTATTTTGAAGGAGCTTTAATACAAACATCTACCTTTATATTGAAGGAGCTTTAATACAAACATCTACCTTTATTTTGAAAGAGCTTTAACAGAAACATCTACCTTTATTTTGAAAGAGCTTTAACACAAACATCTACCTCTATTTTGAAGGAGCTTAAAACAGACATCTACCTTTATTTTGAAGGAGCTTTAATACAAACATCTACCTTTATTTTGAAGGAGCTTTAATTCAAACATCTACCTTTATACTGAAGGAGCTTTAATACAAACATCTACCTTTATTTTGAAAGAGCTTTAACAGAAACATCTTCCTTTATTTTGAAGGAGCTAAACACAGACATCTACCTTTATTTTGAAGGAGCTTTAATACAAACATCTACCTTTATACTGTATGGAGCTTTAAGTCAAACATCTACCTTTATTCTGAAGGAGCTTAACACAAACATCTACCTTTATTTTGAAGGAGCTTTAACACAAACATCTACCTTTATTTTGAAAGAGCTTTAACACAAACATCTACCTCTATTTTGAAGGAGCTTAACACAGACATCTACCTTTATTTTGAAGGAGCTTTAATACAAACATCTACCTTTATTTTGAAGGAGCTTTAATACAAACATCTACCTTTATTTTGAAGGAGCTTTAATACAAACATCTACCTTTATTTTGAAAGAGCTTTAACACAAACATCTACCTTTATTTTGAAGGAGCTTTAATTCAAACATCTACCTTTATACTGAAGGAGCTTTAATACAAACATCTACCTTTATTTTGAAGGAGCTTAACACAGACATCTACCTTTATTTTGAAGGAGCTTTAATACAAACATCTACCTTTATTTTGAAGGAGCTTAACACAGACATCTACCTTTATTTTGAAGGAGCTTTAATACAAACATCTACCTTTATTTTGAAGGAGCTTTAATACAAACATCTACCTTTATTTTGAAGGAGCTTTAATACAAACATCTACCTTTATTTTGAAAGAGCTTTAACACAAACATCTACCTCTATTTTGAAGGAGCTTAACACAGACATCTACCTTTATTTTGAAGGAGCTTTAATACAAACATCTACCTTTATTTTGAAGGAGCTTTAACAAAAACATCTACCTTTATTTTGAAGGAGCTTTAATACAAACATCTACCTTTATACTGAAGGAGCTTTAATACAAACATCTACCTTTATTTTGAAGGAGCTTAACACAGACATCTACCTTTATTTTGAAGGAGCTTTAATACAAACATCTACCTTTATACTGTATGGAGCTTTAAGTCAAACATCTACCTTTATTTGAAAGGAGCTTAACACAAACATCTACCTTTATTTTGAAGGAGCTTTAACACAAACATCTACCTTTATTTTGAAGAGCTTTAACACAAACATCTACCTTATTTTGAAGGAGCTTAAAACAACATCTACCTTTATTTTGAAGGAGCTTTAATACAAACATCTACCTTTATTTTGAAGGAGCTTTAATACAAACATCTACCTTTATTTTGAAGGAGCTTTAATACAAACATCTACCTTTATTTTGAAGAGCTTTAACACAAACATCTACCTTTATTTTGAAGGAGCTTTAATACAAACATCTACCTTTATACTGAAGGAGCTTTAATACAAACATCTACCTTTATTTTGAAAAAGCTTTAACACAAACATCTACCTTTATTTTGAAGGAGCTTTAATACAAACATCTACCTTTATTTTGAAGGAGCTTTAATACAAACATCTACCTTTATTTTGAAGGAGCTTAACACAGACATCTACCTTTATTTTGAAGGAGCTTTAATACAAACATCTACCTTTATTCTGAAGGAGCTTTAAGTCAAACATCTACCTTTATTCTGAAGGAGCTTAACACAAACATCTACCTTTATTTTGAAGGAGCTTTAACACAAACATCTACCTTTATTTTGAAGGAGCTTTAATACAAACATCTACCTTTATTTTGAAGGAGCTAAACACAGACATCTACCTTTATTTTGAAGGAGCTTTAATACAAACATCTACCTTTATTTTGAAGGAGCTTTAATACAAACATCTACCTTTATTTTGAAGGAGCTTTAATACAAACATCTACCTTTATTTTGAAGGAGCTTTAACACAAACATCTACCTTTATTTTGAAGGAGCTTTAATACAAACATCTACCTTTATTTTGAAGGAGCTTTAATACAAACATCTACCTTTATTTTGAAAGAGCTTTAACAGAAACATCTACCTTTATTTTGAAGAGCTTTAACACAAACATCTACCTTTATTTTGAAGGAGCTTTAATACAAACATCTACCTTTATTTTGAAGGAGCTTTAACACAAACATCTACCTTTATTTTGAAGGAGCTTTAATACAAACATCTACCTTTATTTTGAAGGAGCTTTAATACAAACATCTACCTTTATTTTGAAGGAGCTTTAACAAAAACATCTACCTTTATTTTGAAGGAGCTTAACACAGACATCTACCTTTATTTTGAAGGAGCTTTAATACAAACATCTACCTTTATACTGTATGGAGCTTTAAGTCAAACATCTACCTTTATTCTGAAGGAGCTTAACACAAACATCTACCTTTATTTTGAAGGAGCTTTAACACAAACATCTACCTTTATTTTGAAGAGCTTTAACACAAACATCTACCTCTATTTTGAAGGAGCTTAACACAGACATCTACCTTTATTTTGAAGGAGCTTTAATACAAACATCTACCTTTATTTTGAAGGAGCTTTAATACAAACATCTACCTTTATTTTGAAGGAGCTTTAATACAAACATCTACCTTTATTTTGAAAGAGCTTTAACACAAACATCTACCTTTATTTTGAAGGAGCTTTAACACAAACATCTACCTTTATTTTGAAGGAGCTTTAATACAAACATCTACCTTTATTTTGAAGGAGCTTAACACAGACATCTACCTTTATTTTGAAGGAGCTTTAATACAAACATCTACCTTTATTTTGAAGGAGCTTTAACACAAACATCTACCTTTATTTTGAAGGAGCTTTAATTCAAACATCTACCTTTATACTGAAGGAGCTTTAATACAAACATCTACCTTTATTTTGAAGAAGCTTTAACAGAAACATCTACCTTTATTTTGAAGGAGCTTAACACAGACATCTACCTTTATTTTGAAGGAGCTTTAATACAAACATCTACCTTTATACTGAAGGAGCTTTAATACAAACATCTACCTTTATTTTGAAGGAGCTTTAACACAAACATCTACCTTTATTTTGAAGGAGCTTTAACACAAACATCTACCTTTATTTTGAAGGAGCTTTAACACAAACATCTACCTTTATTTTGAAGGAGCTTAACACAGACATCTACCTTTATTTTGAAGGAGCTTTAATACAAACATCTACCTTTATTTTGAAGGAGCTTAATACAAACATCTACCTTTATTTTGAAGGAGCTTTAATACAAACATCTACCTTTATTTTGAAGGAGCTTAACACAAACATCTACCTTTATTTTGAAGGAGCTTTAATACAAACATCTACCTTTATACTGAAGGAGCTTTAATACAAACATCTACCTTTATTTTGAAGGAGCTTAACACAAACATCTACCTTTATTTTGAAGGAGCTTTAACACAAACATCTACCTTTATTTTGAAGGAGCTTAACACAGACATCTACCTTTATTTTGAAGGAGCTTTAATACAAACATCTACCTTTATTTTGAAGGAGCTTTAATACAAACATCTACCTTTATTTTGAAGGAGCTTTAATACAAACATCTACCTTTATTTTGAAGGAGCTTTAACACAAACATCTACCTTTATTTTGAAGGAGCTTTAATACAAACATCTACCTTTATTTGAAGGAGCTTTAATACAAACATCTACCTTTATTTTGAAGGAGCTTTAATTCAAACATCTACCTTTATACTGAAGGAGCTTTAATACAAACATCTACCTTTATTTTGAAGGAGCTTTAATACAAACATCTACCTTTATTTTGAAGGAGCTTTAATACAAACATCTACCTTTATTTTGAAGGAGCTTTAATACAAACATCTACCTTTATTTTGAAAGAGCTTTAACACAAACATCTACCTCTATTTTGAAGGAGCTTAACACAGACATCTACCTTTATTTTGAAGGAGCTTTAATACAAACATCTACCTTTATTTTGAAGGAGCTTTAACACAAACATCTACCTTTATTTTGAAGGAGCTTTAATTCAAACATCTACCTTTATACTGAAGGAGCTTTAATACAAACATCTACCTTTATTTTGAAGAGCTTTAACAGAAACATCTACCTTTATTTTGAAGAGCTTTAACACAAACATCTACCTCTATTTTGAAGGAGCTTAACACAGACATCTACCTTTATTTTGAAGGAGCTTTAATACAAACATCTACCTTTATTTTGAAGAGCTTTAACACAAACATCTACCTTTATTTTGAAGGAGCTTTAATTCAAACATCTACCTTTATACTGAAGGAGCTTTAATACAAACATCTACCTTTATTTTGAAGGAGCTTAACACAGACATCTACCTTTATTTTGAAGGAGCTTTAATACAAACATCTACCTTTATACTGTATGGAGCTTTAAGTCAAACATCTACCTTTATTCTGAAGGAGCTTAACACAAACATCTACCATTATTTTGAAGGAGCTTTAACACAAACATCTACCTTTATTTTGAAAGAGCTTTAACACAAACATCTACCTCTATTTTGAAGGAGCTTAACACAGACTTCTACCTTTATTTTGAAGGAGCTTTAATACAAACATCTACCTTTATTTTGAAAGAGCTTTAACACAAACATCTACCTTTATTTTGAAGGAGCTTTAATTCAAACATCTACCTTTATACTGAAGGAGCTTTAATACAAACATCTACCTTTATTTTGAAGGAGCTTAACACAGACATCTACCTTTATTTTGAAGGAGCTTTAATACAAACATCTACCTTTATACTGTATGGAGCTTTAAGTCAAACATCTACCTTTATTCTGAAGGAGCTTAACACAAACATCTACCTTTATTTTGAAGGAGCTTTAACACAAACATCTACCTTTATTTTGAAAGAGCTTTAACACAAACATCTACCTCTATTTTGAAGGAGCTTAACACAGACATCTACCTTTATTTTGAAGGAGCTTTAATACAAACATCTACCTTTATTTTGAAGGAGCTTTAATACAAACATCTACCTTTATTTTGAAGGAGCTTTAATACAAACATCTACCTTTATTTTGAAAGAGCTTTAACACAAACATCTACCTTTATTTTGAAGGAGCTTTAATACAAACATCTACCTTTATACTGAAGGAGCTTTAATACAAACATCTACCTTTATTTTGAAAGAGCTTTAACAGAAACATCTACCTTTATTTTGAAGAGCTTTAACACAAACATCTACCTCTATTTTGAAGGAGCTTAACACAGACATCTACCTTTATTTTGAAGGAGCTTTAATACAAACATCTACCTTTATTTTGAAGGAGCTTTAATTCAAACATCTACCTTTATACTGAAGGAGCTTTAATACAAACATCTACCTTTATTTTGAAAGAGCTTTAACAGAAACATCTTCCTTTATTTTGAAGGAGCTAAACACAGACATCTACCTTTATTTTGAAGGAGCTTTAATACAAACATCTACCTTTATACTGTATGGAGCTTTAAGTCAAACATCTACCTTTATTCTGAAGGAGCTTAACACAAACATCTACCTTTATTTTGAAGGAGCTTTAACACAAACATCTACCTTTATTTTGAAAGAGCTTTAACACAAACATCTACCTCTATTTTGAAGGAGCTTAACACAGACATCTACCTTTATTTTGAAGGAGCTTTAATACAAACATCTACCTTTATTTTGAAGGAGCTTTAATACAAACATCTACCTTTATTTTGAAGGAGCTTTAATACAAACATCTACCTTTATTTTGAAAGAGCTTTAACACAAACATCTACCTTTATTTTGAAGGAGCTTTAATTCAAACATCTACCTTTATACTGAAGGAGCTTTAATACAAACATCTACCTTTATTTTGAAGGAGCTTAACACAGACATCTACCTTTATTTTGAAGGAGCTTTAATACAAACATCTACCTTTATTTTGAAGGAGCTTAACACAGACATCTACCTTTATTTTGAAGGAGCTTTAATACAAACATCTACCTTTATTTTGAAGGAGCTTTAATACAAACATCTACCTTTATTTTGAAGGAGCTTTAATACAAACATCTACCTTTATTTTGAAAGAGCTTTAACACAAACATCTACCTCTATTTTGAAGGAGCTTTAATACAAACATCTACCTTTATACTGAAGGAGCTTTAATACAAACATCTACCTTTATTTTGAAAGAGCTTTAACAGAAACATCTACCTTTATTTTGAAGGAGCTAAACACAGACATCTACCTTTATTTTGAAGGAGCTTTAATACAAACATCTACCTTTATTTTGAAGGAGCTTTAATACAAACATCTACCTTTATACTGAAGGAGCTTTAATACAAACATCTACCTTTATTTTGAAAGAGCTTTAACAGAAACATCTACCTTTATTTTGAAAGAGCTTTAACACAAACATCTACCTCTATTTTGAAGGAGCTTAACACAGACATCTACCTTTATTTTGAAGGAGCTTTAATACAAACATCTACCTTTATTTTGAAAGAGCTTTAACACAAACATCTACCTTTATTTTGAAGGAGCTTTAATTCAAACATCTACCTTTATACTGAAGGAGCTTTAATACAAACATCTACCTTTATTTTGAAAGAGCTTTAACAGAAACATCTTCCTTTATTTTGAAGGAGCTAAACACAGACATCTACCTTTATTTTGAAGGAGCTTTAATACAAACATCTACCTTTATACTGTATGGAGCTTTAAGTCAAACATCTACCTTTATTCTGAAGGAGCTTAACACAAACATCTACCTTTATTTTGAAGGAGCTTTAACACAAACATCTACCTTTATTTTGAAAGAGCTTTAACACAAACATCTACCTCTATTTTGAAGGAGCTTAACACAGACATCTACCTTTATTTTGAAGGAGCTTTAATACAAACATCTACCTTTATTTTGAAGGAGCTTTAATACAAACATCTACCTTTATTTTGAAGGAGCTTTAATACAAACATCTACCTTTATTTTGAAAGAGCTTTAACACAAACATCTACCTTTATTTTGAAGGAGCTTAACACAGACATCTACCTTTATTTTGAAGGAGCTTTAATACAAACATCTACCTTTATTTTGAAGGAGCTTTAATACAAACATCTACCTTTATTTTGAAGGAGCTTTAATACAAACATCTACCTTTATTTTGAAAAGCTTTAACACAAACATCTACCTTTATTTTGAAGGAGCTTTAATACAAACATCTACCTTTATTTTGAAAGAGCTTTAACACAAACATCTACCTCTATTTTGAAGGAGCTTAACACAGACATCTACCTTTATTTTGAAGGAGCTTTAATACAAACATCTACCTTTATTTTGAAGGAGCTTTAACAAAAACATCTACCTTTATTTTGAAGGAGCTTTAATTCAAACATCTACCTTTATACTGAAGGAGCTTTAATACAAACATCTACCTTTATTTTGAAGAGCTTTAACAGAAACATCTACCTTTATTTTGAAAGAGCTTTAACACAAACATCTACCTCTATTTTGAAGGAGCTTAACACAGACATCTACCTTTATTTTGAAGGAGCTTTAATACAAACATCTACCTTTATTTTGAAAGAGCTTTAACACAAACATCTACCTTTATTTTGAAGGAGCTTTAATTCAAACATCTACCTTTATACTGAAGGAGCTTTAATACAAACATCTACCTTTATTTTGAAGGAGCTTAACACAGACATCTACCTTTATTTTGAAGGAGCTTTAATACAAACATCTACCTTTATACTGTATGGAGCTTTAAGTCAAACATCTACCTTTATTCTGAAGGAGCTTAACACAAACATCTACCATTATTTTGAAGGAGCTTTAACACAAACATCTACCTTTATTTTGAAAGAGCTTTAACACAAACATCTACCTCTATTTTGAAGGAGCTTAACACAGACTTCTACCTTTATTTTGAAGGAGCTTTAATACAAACATCTACCTTTATTTTGAAGAGCTTTAACACAAACATCTACCTTTATTTTGAAGGAGCTTTAATTCAAACATCTACCTTTATACTGAAGGAGCTTTAATACAAACATCTACCTTTATTTTGAAGGAGCTTAACACAGACATCTACCTTTATTTTGAAGGAGCTTTAATACAAACATCTACCTTTATACTGTATGGAGCTTTAAGTCAAACATCTACCTTTATTCTGAAGGAGCTTAACACAAACATCTACCTTTATTTTGAAGGAGCTTTAACACAAACATCTACCTTTATTTTGAAAGAGCTTTAACACAAACATCTACCTCTATTTTGAAGGAGCTTAACACAGACATCTACCTTTATTTTGAAGGAGCTTTAATACAAACATCTACCTTTATTTTGAAGGAGCTTTAATACAAACATCTACCTTTATTTTGAAGGAGCTTTAATACAAACATCTACCTTTATTTTGAAAGAGCTTTAACACAAACATCTACCTTTATTTTGAAGGAGCTTTAATACAAACATCTACCTTTATACTGAAGGAGCTTTAATACAAACATCTACCTTTATTTTGAAAGAGCTTTAACAGAAACATCTACCTTTATTTGGAAGAGCTTTAACACAAACATCTACCTTATTTTGAAGGAGCTTAACACAGACATCTACCTTTATTTTGAAGGAGCTTTAATACAAACATCTACCTTTATTTTGAAGGAGCTTTAATTCAAACATCTACCTTTATACTGAAGGAGCTTTAATACAAACATCTACCTTTATTTTGAAAGAGCTTTAACAGAAACATCTACCTTTATTTTGAAGGAGCTAAACACAGACATCTACCTTTATTTTGAAGGAGCTTTAATACAAACATCTACCTTTATACTGTATGGAGCTTTAAGTCAAACATCTACCTTTATTCTGAAGGAGCTTAACACAAACATCTACCTTTATTTTGAAGGAGCTTTAACACAAACATCTACCTTTATTTTGAAAGAGCTTTAACACAAACATCTACCTCTATTTTGAAGGAGCTTAACACAGACATCTACCTTTATTTTGAAGGAGCTTTAATACAAACATCTACCTTTATTTTGAAGGAGCTTTAATACAAACATCTACCTTTATTTTGAAGGAGCTTTAATACAAACATCTACCTTTATTTTGAAAGAGCTTTAACACAAACATCTACCTTTATTTTGAAGGAGCTTTAATTCAAACATCTACCTTTATACTGAAGGAGCTTTAATACAAACATCTACCTTTATTTTGAAGGAGCTTAACACAACATCTACCTTTATTTTGAAGGAGCTTTAATACAAACATCTACCTTTATTTTGAAGGAGCTTAACACAGACATCTACCTTTATTTTGAAGGAGCTTTAATACAAACATCTACCTTTATTTTGAAGGAGCTTTAATACAAACATCTACCTTTATTTTGAAGGAGCTTTAATACAAACATCTACCTTTATTTTGAAGAGCTTTAACACAAACATCTACCTTATTTTGAAGGAGCTTTAATACAAACATCTACCTTTATTTTGAAGGAGCTTTAATACAAACATCTACCTTTATTTTGTATGGAGCTTTAACAGAAACATCTACCTTTATTTTGAAGGAGCTTAATACAAACATCTACCTTTATTTTGAAGGAGCTTTAATACAAACATCTACCTTTATTTTGAAGGAGCTTTAATACAAACATCTACCTTTATACTGAAGGAGCTTTAATACAAACATCTACCTTTATTTTGAAGAGCTTTAACAGAAACATCTACCTTTATTTTGAAAGAGCTTTAACACAAACATCTACCTCTATTTTGAAGGAGCTTAACACAGACATCTACCTTTATTTTGAAGGAGCTTTAATACAAACATCTACCTTTATTTTGAAAGAGCTTTAACACAAACATCTACCTTTATTTTGAAGGAGCTTTAATTCAAACATCTACCTTTATACTGAAGGAGCTTTAATACAAACATCTACCTTTATTTTGAAAGAGCTTTAACAGAAACATCTTCCTTTATTTTGAAGGAGCTAAACACAGACATCTACCTTTATTTTGAAGGAGCTTTAATACAAACATCTACCTTTATACTGTATGGAGCTTTAAGTCAAACATCTACCTTTATTCTGAAGGAGCTTAACACAAACATCTACCTTTATTTTGAAGGAGCTTTAACACAAACATCTACCTTTATTTTGAAAGAGCTTTAACACAAACATCTACCTCTATTTTGAAGGAGCTTAACACAGACATCTACCTTTATTTTGAAGGAGCTTTAATACAAACATCTACCTTTATTTTGAAGGAGCTTTAATACAAACATCTACCTTTATTTTGAAGGAGCTTTAATACAAACATCTACCTTTATTTTGAA
Source organism: Trachurus trachurus (assembly GCF_905171665.1). Taxonomy (NCBI): domain Eukaryota; kingdom Metazoa; phylum Chordata; class Actinopteri; order Carangiformes; family Carangidae; genus Trachurus; species Trachurus trachurus. The sequence goes on along the minus strand of NW_028155217.1, from coordinate 32,194 downwards.
AGAGCTTTAACACAAACATCTACCTTTATTTTGAAGGAGCTTAACACAAACATCTACCTTTATTTTGAAGGAGCTTTAATACAAACATCTACCTTTATTTTGAAGGAGCTTTAATACAAACATCTACCTTTATTTTGAAGGAGCTTTAATACAAACATCTACCTTTATTTTGAAGGAGCTTTAACACAAACATCTACCTTTATTTTGAAGGAGCTTTAATACAAACATCTACCTTTATTTTGAAGGAGCTTTAATACAAACATCTACCTTTATTTTGAAGGAGCTTTAACACAAACATCTACCTTTATTTTGAAGGAGCTTTAACACAAACATCTACCTCTATTTTGAAGGAGCTTAACACAGACATCTACCTTTATTTTGAAGGAGCTTTAATACAAACATCTACCTTTATTTTGAAGGAGCTTTAATACAAACATCTACCTTTATTTTGAAGGAGCTTTAATACAAACATCTACCTTTATTTTGAAGGAGCTTTAATACAAACATCTACCTTTATTTTGAAGAGCTTTAACACAAACATCTACCTTTATTTTGAAGGAGCTTTAACACAAACATCTACCTTTATTTTGAAGGAGCTTAACACAAACATCTACCTTTATTTTGAAGGAGCTTTAATACAAACATCTACCTTTATTTTGAAGGAGCTTTAACACAAACATCTACCTTTATTTTGAAGGAGCTTAACACAGACATCTACCTTTATTTTGAAGGAGCTTTAATACAAACATCTACCTTTATTTTGAAGGAGCTTTAACACAAACATCTACCTTTATTTTGAAGGAGCTTTAATACAAACATCTACCTTTATTTTGAAGGAGCTTTAATACAAACATCTACCTTTATTTTGAAAGAGCTTTAACACAAACATCTACCTTTATTTTGAAGGAGCTTAACACAGACATCTACCTTTATTTTGAAGGAGCTTTAATACAAACATCTACCTTTATACTGAAGGAGCTTTAAGTCAAACATCTACCTTTATTCTGAAGGAGCTTAACACAAACATCTACCTTTATTTTGAAGGAGCTTTAACACAAACATCTACCTTTATTTTGAAAGAGCTTTAACACAAACATCTACCTCTATTTTGAAGGAGCTTAACACAGACATCTACCTTTATTTTGAAGGAGCTTTAATACAAACATCTACCTTTATTTTGAAGGAGCTTTAATACAAACATCTACCTTTATTTTGAAGGAGCTTTAATACAAACATCTACCTTTATTTTGAAAGAGCTTTAACACAAACATCTACCTTTATTTTGAAGGAGCTTAACACAAACATCTACCTTTATTTTGAAGGAGCTTTAATACAAACATCTACCTTTATTTTGAAGGAGCTTTAACACAACATTTTGAAGGAGCTTTAATTCAAACATCTACCTTTATACTGAAGGAGCTTAATACAAACATCTACCTTTATTTTGAAAGAGCTTTAACAGAAACATCTACCTTTATTTTGAAAGAGCTTTAACACAAACATCTACCTTTATTTTGAAGGAGCTTAACACAGACATCTACCTTTATTTTGAAGGAGCTTTAATACAAACATCTACCTTTATTTTGAAAGAGCTTTAACACAAACATCTACCTTTATTTTGAAGGAGCTTTAACTCAAACATCTACCTTTATTTTGAAGGAGCTTTAATACAAACATCTACCTTTATTTTGAAGGAGCTTAACACAGACATCTACCTTTATTTTGAAGGAGCTTTAATACAAACATCTACCTTTATTTTGAAGGAGCTTTAATACAAACATCTACCTTTATTTTGAAGGAGCTTTAATACAAACATCTACCTTTATACTGAAGGAGCTTTAATACAAACATCTACCTTTATTTTGAAAGAGCTTTAACAGAAACATCTACCTTTATTTTGAAAGAGCTTTAACACAAACATCTACCTCTATTTTGAAGGAGCTTAACACAGACATCTACCTTTATTTTGAAGGAGCTTTAATACAAACATCTACCTTTATTTTGAAAGAGCTTTAACACAAACATCTACCTTTATTTTGAAGGAGCTTTAATTCAAACATCTACCTTTATACTGAAGGAGCTTTAATACAAACATCTACCTTTATTTTGAAAGAGCTTTAACAGAAACATCTTCCTTTATTTTGAAGGAGCTAAACACAGACATCTACCTTTATTTTGAAGGAGCTTTAATACAAACATCTACCTTTATACTGAAGGAGCTTTAATACAAACATCTACCTTTATTCTGAAGGAGCTTAACACAAACATCTACCTTTATTTTGAAGGAGCTTTAACACAAACATCTACCTTTATTTTGAAGAGCTTTAACACAAACATCTACCTCTATTTTGAAGGAGCTTAACACAGACATCTACCTTTATTTTGAAGGAGCTTTAATACAAACATCTACCTTTATTTTGAAGGAGCTTTAATACAAACATCTACCTTTATTTTGAAGGAGCTTTAATACAAACATCTACCTTTATTTTGAAAGAGCTTTAACACAAACATCTACCTTTATTTTGAAGGAGCTTTAATTCAAACATCTACCTTTATACTGAAGGAGCTTTAATACAAACATCTACCTTTATTTTGAAGGAGCTTAACACAGACATCTACCTTTATTTTGAAGGAGCTTTAATACAAACATCTACCTTTATTTTGAAGGAGCTTAACACAGACATCTACCTTTATTTTGAAGGAGCTTTAATACAAACATCTACCTTTATTTTGAAGGAGCTTTAATACAAACATCTACCTTTATTTTGAAGGAGCTTTAATACAAACATCTACCTTTATTTTGAAAGAGCTTTAACACAAACATCTACCTCTATTTTGAAGGAGCTTAACACAGACATCTACCTTTATTTTGAAGGAGCTTTAATACAAACATCTACCTTTATTTTGAAGGAGCTTTAACACAAACATCTACCTTTATTTTGAAGGAGCTTTAATTCAAACATCTACCTTTATACTGAAGGAGCTTTAATACAAACATCTACCTTTATTTTGAAAGAGCTTTAACAGAAACATCTACCTTTATTTTGAAAGAGCTTTAACACAAACATCTACCTTTATTTTGAAGGAGCTTTAATTCAAACATCTACCTTTATACTGAAGGAGCTTTAATACAAACATCTACCTTTATTTTGAAAAAGCTTTAACACAAACATCTACCTTTATTTTGAAGGAGCTTTAATTCAAACATCTACCTTTATACTGAAGGAGCTTTAATACAAACATCTACCTTTATTTTGAAGGAGCTTAACACAGACATCTACCTTTATTTTGAAGGAGCTTTAATACAAACATCTACCTTTATACTGTATGGAGCTTTAAGTCAAACATCTACCTTTATTCTGAAGGAGCTTAACACAAACATCTACCATTATTTTGAAGGAGCTTTAACACAAACATCTACCTTTATTTTGAAAGAGCTTTAACACAAACATCTACCTCTATTTTGAAGGAGCTTAACACAGACATCTACCTTTATTTTGAAGGAGCTTTAATACAAACATCTACCTTTATTTTGAAGGAGCTTTAATACAAACATCTACCTTTATTTTGAAGGAGCTTTAATACAAACATCTACCTTTATTTTGAAAGAGCTTTAACACAAACATCTACCTCTATTTTGAAGGAGCTTAACACAGACATCTACCTTTATTTTGAAGGAGCTTTAATACAAACATCTACCTTTATTTTGAAGGAGCTTTAACACAAACATCTACCTTTATTTTGAAGGAGCTTTAATTCAAACATCTACCTTTATACTGAAGGAGCTTTAATACAAACATCTACCTTTATTTTGAAAGAGCTTTAACAGAAACATCTACCTTTATTTTGAAAGAGCTTTAACACAAACATCTACCTCTATTTTGAAGGAGCTTAACACAGACATCTACCTTTATTTTGAAGGAGCTTTAATACAAACATCTACCTTTATTTTGAAAGAGCTTTAACACAAACATCTACCTTTATTTTGAAGGAGCTTTAATTCAAACATCTACCTTTATACTGAAGGAGCTTTAATACAAACATCTACCTTTATTTTGAAAGAGCTTTAACAGAAACATCTACCTTTATTTTGAAGGAGCTAAACACAGACATCTACCTTTATTTTGAAGGAGCTTTAATACAAACATTTACCTTTATACTGTATGGAGCTTTAAGTCAAACATCTACCTTTATTCTGAAGGAGCTTAACACAAACATCTACCTTTATTTTGAAGGAGCTTTAACACAAACATCTACCTCTATTTTGAAGGAGCTTAACACAGACATCTACCTTTATTTTGAAGGAGCTTTAATACAAACATCTACCTTTATTTTGAAGGAGCTTTAATACGAACATCTACCTTTATTTTGAAGGAGCTTTAATACAAACATCTACCTTTATTTTGAAAGAGCTTTAACAGAAACATCTACCTTTATTTTGAAGGAGCTTAACACAGACATCTACCTTTATTTTGAAGGAGCTTTAATACAAACATCTACCTTTATTTTGAAAGAGCTTTAACACAAACATCTACCTTTATTTTGAAGGAGCTTTAATTCAAACATCTACCTTTATACTGAAGGAGCTTTAATACAAACATCTACCTTTATTTTGAAGGAGCTTTAATTCAAACATCTACCTTTATACTGAAGGAGCTTTAATACAAACATCTACCTTTATTTTGAAGGAGCTTTAATTCAAACATCTACCTTTATACTGAAGGAGCTTTAATACAAACATCTACCTTTATTTTGAAGGAGCTTAACACAGACATCTACCTTTATTTTGAAGGAGCTTTAATACAAACATCTACCTTTATTTTGAAGGAGCTTTAATACAAACATCTACCTTTATTTTAAAGGAGCTTAACACAGACATCTACCTTTATTTTGAAGGAGCTTTAATACAAACATCTACCTTTATTTTGAAGGAGCTTTAATACAAACATCTACCTTTATTTTGAAGGGGACACTAGGTACCTGTCTGTCCAGACTGGGGGACAGAGGACACTAGGTACCTGTCTGTCTGTCCAGACTGGGGGACAGAGGACACTTTGTACCTGTCTGTCTGTCCAGACTGGGGGACAGAGGACAGAGGACACTAGGTCTGTCTGTCTGTCCAGACTGGGGGACAGAGGACAGAGGACACTAGGTACCTGTCTGTCTGTCCAGACTGGGGGACAGAGGACACTTTGTACCTGTCTACCATAAGTTAGTGCCACTTAAGATTACAAGTAAAGCATACTTAATCAAGATATCTTTTTTAACTCAAAATATTTAGTCAACATTAATTAAAATTTTTGATGTAATCAGTTTCAACAATTTTTTTGAGTTAACTGAACTTATTAGGGTTTACAGTGTAAGAGGTCTAATGTTTTTTTTAATCATTGCTGTTCCATATATGCATTATTGACAAAGTTTTTCTGAAGAATTTTTTTATTGAGACCGGTTACTTTCATAATGGTCAATAACATATTCAAACCAACTCAGTCATGTTATAAGTCAATATCAATCTAAGATGATTTAACAGTACTTCATTCAACACAGTAGCCAGGTTAAAAGTAGTAGACAGAGAACAGCAGTGCCACACAAACTTATCAAATATCAAAATCTTTATTTTCACCTTGAAAGAGATAACACATTTCATCAGAGGCAACAAGGAAAAGAAACTTACAAACTGTAGTAAACATATAACAACATTTCATATCAAAAAAGAAACTTAGAACAGCCATACAAATTTCATCCAAGGCAATTAGGTAAAAACAACATATCATATCAAAAAGAGACTAGGGTTAGGGTTAGGGTTAGGGTAACCCTATCTGTACAGTCTTTTTACCAATAAAGCCGTGTACGTTTAAGTTCCTGTGTGTGTGGGTGTGGAACTCTTCCGGACGCGTGTCCACAAACCAATGTCCATTCACGTGAGGTCGTTTGCATAATAATAATTATTTATTTACACATAAAGTCCAGGTAAGCACAGGATTGCTGCTCTCAGGTAAGTGTAATTCACACTGTTCAACACTCAATCACGGTAACTCACTTTGCGTGTCCTATGCACGGTTTTACACGTCTTTCCCAGCTTGACACGGTCTTGACACGGGCTTGACACGGGCTTGACACGGGCTTGACACGGTCAGAAAACTTTGTGCTCTCCTCCTCACACACACACCGGAGGCCAATTACACCCTCACCTATATCACCTTCACCCAACACAATACCCCCCCTGGTGGTCAAACAGAGAACAGGCAAAATGGCTCCTACACTATCTATCTATCTATCTATCTATCTATCTATCTATCTATCTATCTATCTATCTATCTATCTATCTATCTATCTATCTATCTATCTACGCTAAGCCTTTTGCCAGACCAGTGCAGAGGCAGAAAATGTCTCTTTTTCTCCACGTTTCTGTCTGCCTCAGACTGCGGGGCCCCTATCGCCGTGGTAACCACCTGGAGTTGCCGTGGTAACCAGGCCAGAGCTCGTTAACTTCATAAACAATCCACCTAGCTGGATTAAATGTTTGTAAACACAGACACACAGCTGCTCCGCCAGAAATGAAGCGGTGGTTCTACTCAGTGGAGCAGCAGAAGTAACAGGATGCAGAGCACTGAGCAGCATATTATTTCTGTTCTAATCAGCAGAAAACCATGGAAAACAGCTGGCTCTGGGGATTACTTTTCACTAATAAGATTGAACATTACTGTTGGTTGTATTTTGTGAATGGAATATTTATTTATTTATTTATTCTCTCTCCTCCCTCTCTCTCTCTCTGACCTGATATGAATTGATTCTCTGGTTTATATATTGATCAAAATTATGTTTCAAATGAATTATTACACTCGTACGCCGTGTAATAGGCGGGATAATGCTCAGTAAGTTATTGATTAAATGCACTGACACTAGTGAAACTATCAATTGCACCTACCAAACAGATACACTGAGTGGAGCGGGCGACCGGTCCAAGATGGCGGCCCCACCGCTCGTCAGCGCCAATAGGCCCAGCGTTCGATGCGGCGTCTACTCTTTATATGTCTATGGTCACACACACACACACACACACACACACACACACACACACACACACACACACACACACACACACACACACACACACACACACACACACAGGTAACCTAATGTGATTACAGCTCCTCCATATCAGTGCGGCATTGATTTCCACAGTTATGCGGATGATACGCAGCTTTACATTGCCGTGTCTCCTGATGATACAGGGCCAATTGATGCCCTTTTTAAGTGCATTTTAGACATTAAGTCATGGATGGCAGAAAATTTTTTACAGCTCAACCAGGACAAAACGGAGGTACTGGTTATCGGTCCTGAAGCACTGAGAGAAAAACTGAATTTTAAACTGGAAGCACTGTCTCTTAACCCATCAGAGAATGTTAAGAACCTAGGTGTGGTCTTCGACTCAAACTTAACCTTTGAACGCCACATCAGACAAACCACTAAGAACGGTTTTTACCATCTTAAAAATATTGCTAAAGTGCGTCCATTTCTCTCCCGAGCCAACACAGAGACACTAATCCATGCTTTTATTACCTGTAGGATTGATTATTGCAATGCTCTTCTTTCCGGTCTTCCTAAAAAGAATATTGAACCGTTACAACTACTCCAAAACTCAGCTGCACGACTGCTAACGAAGACCAGAAAGAGAGCTCACATTACACCGATTTTAAAGTCCCTGCATTGGTTACCTGTGTGCTTCAGGATCGATTTTAAGATTCTTTTACTGGTTTTTAAAGCTCTTAATGGTCTTAGTCCTTCCTATCTGTCAGATTTGCTTTTAACTTATAAGCCATCCAGAACTCTCAGGTCTTCAGATAGAGGCCTTTTATTAATACCTAAAGTCAGAACCAAAACTCATGGTGAAGCAGCGTTTTGTCATTACGGCCCACGACTGTGGAACAGCCTTCCTGAAGACCTGAGAGCAGCTGCAAATGTGGACATTTTTAAGAGCAAAGTTAAAACACATCTTTTTAGCTTGGCTTTTGATTAGATTTTACTTATAGGTTTTACTATTTTATTAGTTTTCCTATCATTTTATTGCATTTATCGATTTTTACTGTTTATTAAATGTTTTTTTTTTTTATTATTATTTTATTTTATTTTATTCTGTATTCATTTTTACTTTTAATCTTTTTAGTCTTAGCATATTTACGGTATAATTTTAGTTATTTTTAATCATTTCATTTAATTATTTTGTTTTATCCAGTCCCTAGTGTTTCCTCACGGCAAATTGTAGAGTAAGATAGCGCTTCAGTTGCCTTCTTTTAAAGCTTTATAAAGTGTGTGTGTGTGTGTGTGTGTGTGTGTGTGTGTGTGTGTGTGTGTGTGTGTGTGTGCGCACGAGTGTATCTGCGTTACTTTGGGTTTTTATCTCTGCTTTGTTTTGTCTGCTTTTATCGTGTAAAGCACTTTGTGCTACATATCTTTTGTATGAAAAGTGCTCTATAAATAAAGTCTGATTGATTGATTGATTGATTATAAAAAGATGATCATGTGTCTGTCTGATCAGCTCTGTCTTGACCTTAAGATCGTTAACACAAACATCTACCTTTATTTTGAAGGAGCATTAACACAAACATCTACTTTTATACTGAAGGAGTTTTAATTCAAACATCTACCTTTATTTTGAAAGAGCTTTAACACAAACATCTACCTTTATTTTGAAGGAGCTTTAACACAAACATCTACCTTTATTTTGAAGGAGCTTTAATACAAACATCTACCTTTATACTGTATGGAGCTTTAACACAAACATATACCTTTATTTTGAAGGAGCTTTAATACAAACATCTACCTTTATACTGAAGGAGCTTTAATACAAACATCTACCTTTATACTGTATGGAGCTTTAAGTCAAACATCTACCTTTATTCTGAAGGAGCTTAACACAAACATCTACCTTTATTTTGAAGGAGCTTTAATACAAACATCTACCTTTATTTTGAAGGAGCTTTAATACAAACATCTACCTTTATACTGTATGGAGCTTTAACACAAACATATACCTTTATTTTGAAGGAGCTTTAATACAAACATCTACCTTTATACTGAAGGAGCTTTAATACAAACATCTACCTTTATTTTGAAAGAGCTTTAACAGAAACATCTACCTTTATTTTGAAGGAGCTTAACACAGACATCTACCTTTATTTTGAAGGAGCTTTAATACAAACATCTACCTTTATTTTGAAGGAGCTTTAATACAAACATCTACCTTTATTTTGAAAGAGCTTTAACAGAAACATCTACCTTTATTTTGAAAGAGCTTTAACACAAACATCTACCTTTATTTTGAAGGAGCTTTAATTCAAACATCTACCTTTATACTGAAGGAGCTTTAATACAAACATCTACCTTTATTTTGAAAGAGCTTTAACAGAAACATCTACCTTTATTTTGAAAGAGCTTTAACACAAACATCTACCTTTATTTTGAAGGAGCTTTAACACAAACATCTACCTCTATTTTGAAGGAGCTTAACACAGACATCTACCTTTATTTTGAAGGAGCTTTAATACAAACATCTACCTTTATTTTGAAGGAGCTTTAATACAAACATCTACCTTTATTTTGAAGGAGCTTTAATACAAACATCTACCTTTATACTGAAGGAGCTTTAATACAAACATCTACCTTTATTTTGAAAGAGCTTTAACAGAAACATCTACCTTTATTTTGAAAGAGCTTTAACACAAACATCTACCTCTATTTTGAAGGAGCTTAACACAGACATCTACCTTTATTTTGAAGGAGCTTTAATACAAACATCTACCTTTATTTTGAAAGAGCTTTAACACAAACATCTACCTTTATTTTGAAGGAGCTTTAATTCAAACATCTACCTTTATACTGAAGGAGCTTTAATACAAACATCTACCTTTATTTTGAAAGAGCTTTAACAGAAACATCTTCCTTTATTTTGAAAGAGCTTTAACACAAACATCTACCTCTATTTTGAAGGAGCTTAACACAGACATCTACCTTTATTTTGAAGGAGCTTTAATACAAACATCTACCTTTATTTTGAAAGAGCTTTAACAGAAACATCTACCTTTATTTTGAAAGAGCTTTAACACAAACATCTACCTTTATTTTGAAAGAGCTTTAACACAAACATCTACCTTTATTTTGAAGGAGCTTTAACACAAACATCTACCTCTATTTTGAAGGAGCTTAACACAGACATCTACCTTTATTTTGAAGGAGCTTTAATACAAACATCTACCTTTATTTTGAAGGAGCTTTAATACAAACATCTACCTTTATTTTGAAGGAGCTTTAATACAAACATCTACCTTTATACTGAAGGAGCTTTAATACAAACATCTACCTTTATTTTGAAAGAGCTTTAACAGAAACATCTACCTTTATTTTGAAAGAGCTTTAACACAAACATCTACCTCTATTTTGAAGGAGCTTAACACAGACATCTACCTTTATTTTGAAGGAGCTTTAATACAAACATCTACCTTTATTTTGAAAGAGCTTTAACACAAACATCTACCTTTATTTTGAAGGAGCTTTAATTCAAACATCTACCTTTATACTGAAGGAGCTTTAATACAAACATCTACCTTTATTTTGAAAGAGCTTTAACAGAAACATCTTCCTTTATTTTGAAGGAGCTAAACACAGACATCTACCTTTATTTTGAAGGAGCTTTAATACAAACATCTACCTTTATACTGTATGGAGCTTTAAGTCAAACATCTACCTTTATTCTGAAGGAGCTTAACACAAACATCTACCTTTATTTTGAAGGAGCTTTAACACAAACATCTACCTTTATTTTGAAAGAGCTTTAACACAAACATCTACCTCTATTTTGAAGGAGCTTAACACAGACATCTACCTTTATTTTGAAGGAGCTTTAATACAAACATCTACCTTTATTTTGAAGGAGCTTTAATACAAACATCTACCTTTATTTTGAAGGAGCTTTAATACAAACATCTACCTTTATTTTGAAAGAGCTTTAACACAAACATCTACCTTTATTTTGAAGGAGCTTTAATTCAAACATCTACCTTTATACTGAAGGAGCTTTAATACAAACATCTACCTTTATTTTGAAGGAGCTTAACACAGACATCTACCTTTATTTTGAAGGAGCTTTAATACAAACATCTACCTTTATTTTGAAGGAGCTTAACACAAACATCTACCTTTATTTTGAAGGAGCTTTAATTCAAACATCTACCTTTATACTGAAGGAGCTTTAATACAAACATCTACCTTTATTTTGAAGGAGCTTAACACAGACATCTACCTTTATTTTGAAGGAGCTTTAATACAAACATCTACCTTTATTTTGAAGGAGCTTAACACAGACATCTACCTTTATTTTGAAGGAGCTTTAATACAAACATCTACCTTTATTTTGAAGGAGCTTTAATACAAACATCTACCTTTATTTTGAAGGAGCTTTAATACAAACATCTACCTTTATTTTGAAAGAGCTTTAACACAAACATCTACCTCTATTTTGAAGGAGCTTAACACAGACATCTACCTTTATTTTGAAGGAGCTTTAATACAAACATCTACCTTTATTTTGAAGGAGCTTTAACAAAAACATCTACCTTTATTTTGAAGGAGCTTTAATTCAAACATCTACCTTTATACTGAAGGAGCTTTAATACAAACATCTACCTTTATTTTGAAAGAGCTTTAACAGAAACATCTACCTTTATTTTGAAAGAGCTTTAACACAAACATCTACCTCTATTTTGAAGGAGCTTAACACAGACATCTACCTTTATTTTGAAGGAGCTTTAATACAAACATCTACCTTTATTTTGAAAGAGCTTTAACACAAACATCTACCTTTATTTTGAAGGAGCTTTAATTCAAACATCTACCTTTATACTGAAGGAGCTTTAATACAAACATCTACCTTTATTTTGAAGGAGCTTAACACAGACATCTACCTTTATTTTGAAGGAGCTTTAATACAAACATCTACCTTTATACTGTATGGAGCTTTAAGTCAAACATCTACCTTTATTCTGAAGGAGCTTAACACAAACATCTACCATTATTTTGAAGGAGCTTTAACACAAACATCTACCTTTATTTTGAAAGAGCTTTAACACAAACATCTACCTCTATTTTGAAGGAGCTTAACACAGACTTCTACCTTTATTTTGAAGGAGCTTTAATACAAACATCTACCTTTATTTTGAAGGAGCTTTAATACAAACATCTACCTTTATTTTGAAGGAGCTTTAATACAAACATCTACCTTTATTTTGAAGGAGCTTTAATACAAACATCTACCTTTATTTTGAAAGAGCTTTAACAAAAACATCTACCTTTATTTTGAAGGAGCTTTAATTCAAACATCTACCTTTATACTGAAGGAGCTTTAATACAAACATCTACCTTTATTTTGAAAAGCTTTAACACAAACATCTACCTTTATTTTGAAGGAGCTTTAATTCAAACATCTACCTTTATACTGAAGGAGCTTTAATACAAACATCTACCTTTATTTTGAAAGAGCTTTAACAGAAACATCTTCCTTTATTTTGAAGGAGCTAAACACAGACATCTACCTTTATTTTGAAGGAGCTTTAATACAAACATCTACCTTTATACTGTATGGAGCTTTAAGTCAAACATCTACCTTTATTCTGAAGGAGCTTAACACAAACATCTACCTTTATTTTGAAGGAGCTTTAACACAAACATCTACCTTTATTTTGAAAGAGCTTTAACACAAACATCTACCTTTATTTTGAAGGAGCTTTAATACAAACATCTACCTTTATTTTGAAGGAGCTTTAATACAAACATCTACCTTTATTTTGAAAGAGCTTTAACACAAACATCTACCTTTATTTTGAAGGAGCTTTAATTCAAACATCTACCTTTATACTGAAGGAGCTTTAATACAAACATCTACCTTTATTTTGAAGGAGCTTAACACAGACATCTACCTTTATTTTGAAGGAGCTTTAATACAAACATCTACCTTTATTTTGAAGGAGCTTAACACAAACATCTACCTTTATTTTGAAGGAGTTTTAACCCATAAGAACCCAGACCCATTTATCCTTGAAGGAAAATTAAGTGGGGTGAAACACAGACCAAGTGGAATGCATGGAACACATTTTTGAAGTTTTTTTTGAAATAGCGCCACCTATTGTCAGAGATCTGGAATGTTACATATATGTCACATCGGGCGTTTTTGGTAACTTAAATTTTCACTTGAAAATAAATGGGCTTGACATTTTCTTTTGCTCTGTAACACAAATTTGACCTTTTATTTGCATTTCCATAACATATATCAAAATTACAAATTTGCTGGTTACTATTAACACCTTTTTAAGACAAGTTTCACAACAAAAAAGGGCAAACACTATAGAAATGTGAATATTGCCTCATATTGAAGGCTTTAACCAGTTACTGAAGCCTTAAAAGCTGTGCAACCACAATTTTCTTTCCAACTACAAATACCTTGGCATCTGGATGGACAGTTGTCTTAATTTTAAGCACCATATCACCACCCTCATTGCTAAACTAAGAACAATACTTGGCTTTCTATACAGAAATAAGCACCGTTTTCCTACTCACCACAGGAAAAAAATTGGAGACACTATTTTTTCTCTGTTTTAGAGTATGGAGATGACATCTATGGAAGAGCTGCTAGTTCCACTTTGATTCCACTGGATGCTGTTTACCACTCAGCCTTACATTTCATTTCCAATGCTTCATATAATACTAATCACGGCACTCTTTATCAAAATGTCGGCTGGTCATTTCTGACAGTAAGGGGAAAACAGCATTGGTTTTTATCCATTTTTAAAGCCCTGTCACAGTCATGTCTCCTTATTTATCATCTCTGTTAACTATGAAATCACAAAACATTGGTACCCACTCACAGAACTGATTGTTGGGTCATATTCCATTCGTCAGAACTGAGCTGGGTAAAACGTCCTTCTCTCACAATGCACCACATGGGACCCTCTCTCCCATCAGTACAGCAGTCCAGAACCCTTATCTCAAACCTTTTTCATGACTGTTTGACTGTGTTAACTTTTCTTATTTGTTTCCTAATATTTTCTTATGTAAACTCTCATTCTTCTTTGCTGTATTTGTTGTTCTGTATACAACATCTATTGCACGTCTGATGATCGTCAGTACATCCTGAACACTGTACTGTATCCTATTTTATTGCAAAAAATACAGCAAAAAAGCATAATTACATTAATATGGGACCAGCATGGGATACTAAAATCTTGTTCATTTACTGAGAAGAGTGTCTCTGCTAAATCTGTGGTTCAATTTCCGGACTGATATATCATTTTATTAAATATTGATTGAATTTGACATTATTTTTATGTTAACATTTTTAAATTATGTTTTAAATTGAACAACATAGAGTATATTAATTCAAAATACCTGAATCACCTAATTTAATTGAGCAGTTCTTTCCCATTTTTCTCATTGTGACATAGGCGTCACATGGTATTTTTCCTGACTTTTTTAAGGCTAAGGCCCGATGTGACGTATATGTCACAGCAATATTTTCTTAAGTTGTTTTATATGAGTTTCTTCAAAAAATGAGGTCAGAACAGGTTAAATACAACAAGGGACATGTTATAAAGGGATTTGCATTGTGAAATGGGTGGTGGCTTATTTTATTGACAGAAAGCAAGCTTTTTAAAAGTAGCTGCCTCTGTGAAATGTGCCAACTCTGCTGGCCACCATCTTGGAAATGTTGTCATGGATAGAGAGATTCACAGAGAGTCATGTGACTGCACCAGGATGTTGAGTAGATGTCACTTAGGGACTTCATGAGTTAAAAGTTCAACATCAATATGTGTAAGGGGCTTTCCAGGACACTTGAAGGCGGTGTGACACCCGTGTCACCGTGGGTCCTTATGGGTTAATTCAAACATCTACCTTTATACTGAAGGAGCTTTAATACAAACATCTACCTTTATTTTGAAGGAGCTTAACACAGACATCTACCTTTATTTTGAAGGAGCTTTAATACAAACATCTACCTTTATTTTGAAGGAGCTTAACACAGACATCTACCTTTATTTTGAAGGAGCTTTAATACAAACATCTACCTTTATTTTGAAGGAGCTTTAATACAAACATCTACCTTTATTTTGAAGGAGCTTTAATACAAACATCTACCTTTATTTTGAAAGAGCTTTAACACAAACATCTACCTCTATTTTGAAGGAGCTTAACACAGACATCTACCTTTATTTTGAAGGAGCTTTAATACAAACATCTACCTTTATTTTGAAGGAGCTTTAACAAAAACATCTACCTTTATTTTGAAGGAGCTTTAATTCAAACATCTACCTTTATACTGAAGGAGCTTTAATACAAACATCTACCTTTATTTTGAAAGAGCTTTAACAGAAACATCTACCTTTATTTTGAAAGAGCTTTAACACAAACATCTACCTCTATTTTGAAGGAGCTTAACACAGACATCTACCTTTATTTTGAAGGAGCTTTAATACAAACATCTACCTTTATTTTGAAAGAGCTTTAACACAAACATCTACCTTTATTTTGAAGGAGCTTTAATTCAAACATCTACCTTTATACTGAAGGAGCTTTAATACAAACATCTACCTTTATTTTGAAAGAGCTTTAACACAAACATCTACCTTTATTTTGAAGGAGCTTTAATTCAAACATCTACCTTTATACTGAAGGAGCTTTAATACAAACATCTACCTTTATTTTGAAGGAGCTTTAATCAAACATCTACCTTTATACTGAAGGAGCTTTAATACAAACATCTACCTTTATTTTGAAGGAGCTTTAATACAAACATCTACCTTTATTTTGAAGGAGCTTTAATACAAACATCTACCTTTATTTTGAAGGAGCTTTAATACAAACATCTACCTTTATTTTGAAAGAGCTTTAACACAAACATCTACCTCTATTTTGAAGGAGCTTAACACAGACATCTACCTTTATTTTGAAGGAGCTTTAATACAAACATCTACCTTTATTTTGAAGGAGCTTTAAGTCAAACATCTACCTTTATTCTGAAGGAGCTTAACACAAACATCTACCTTTATACTGAAGGAGCTTTAATACAAACATCTACCTTTATTTTGAAAGAGCTTTAACAGAAACATCTACCTTTATTTTGAAAGAGCTTTAACACAAACATCTACCTCTATTTTGAAGGAGCTTAACACAGACATCTACCTTTATTTTGAAGGAGCTTTAATACAAACATCTACCTTTATTTTGAAAGAGCTTTAACACAAACATCTACCTTTATTTTGAAGGAGCTTTAATTCAAACATCTACCTTTATACTGAAGGAGCTTTAATACAAACATCTACCTTTATTTTGAAGGAGCTTAACACAGACATCTACCTTTATTTTGAAGGAGCTTTAATACAAACATCTACCTTTATACTGTATGGAGCTTTAAGTCAAACATCTACCTTTATTCTGAAGGAGCTTAACACAAACATCTACCATTATTTTGAAGGAGCTTTAACACAAACATCTACCTTTATTTTGAAAGAGCTTTAACACAAACATCTACCTCTATTTTGAAGGAGCTTAACACAGACATCTACCTTTATTTTGAAGGAGCTTTAATACAAACATCTACCTTTATTTTGAAGGAGCTTTAATACAAACATCTACCTTTATTTTGAAGGAGCTTTAATACAAACATCTACCTTTATTTTGAAAGAGCTTTAACACAAACATCTACCTTTATTTTGAAGGAGCTTTAATTCAAACATCTACCTTTATACTGAAGGAGCTTTAATACAAACATCTACCTTTATTTTGAAAAAGCTTTAACACAAACATCTACCTTTATTTTGAAGGAGCTTTAATTCAAACATCTACCTTTATACTGAAGGAGCTTTAATACAAACATCTACCTTTATTTTGAAGGAGCTTAACACAGACATCTACCTTTATTTTGAAGGAGCTTTAATACAAACATCTACCTTTATACTGTATGGAGCTTTAAGTCAAACATCTACCTTTATTCTGAAGGAGCTTAACACAAACATCTACCATTATTTTGAAGGAGCTTTAACACAAACATCTACCTTTATTTTGAAAGAGCTTTAACACAAACATCTACCTCTATTTTGAAGGAGCTTAACACAAACATCTACATTTATTTTGAAGGAGCTTTAATACAAACATCTACCTTTATTTTGAAGGAGCTTTAATACAAACATCTACCTTTATTTTGAAGGAGCTTTAATACAAACATCTACCTTTATTTTGAAAGAGCTTTAACACAAACATCTACCTCTATTTTGAAGGAGCTTAACACAGACATCTACCTTTATTTTGAAGGAGCTTTAATACAAACATCTACCTTTATTTTGAAGGAGCTTTAATACAAACATCTACCTTTATTTTGAAGGAGCTTTAATTCAAACATCTACCTTTATACTGAAGGAGCTTTAATACAAACATCTACCTTTATTTTGAAAGAGCTTTAACAGAAACATCTACCTTTATTTTGAAAGAGCTTTAACACAAACATCTACCTCTATTTTGAAGGAGCTTAACACAGACATCTACCTTTATTTTGAAGGAGCTTTAATACAAACATCTACCTTTATTTTGAAAGAGCTTTAACACAAACATCTACCTTTATTTTGAAGGAGCTTTAATTCAAACATCTACCTTTATACTGAAGGAGCTTTAATACAAACATCTACCTTTATTTTGAAAGAGCTTTAACAGAAACATCTACCTTTATTTTGAAGGAGCTAAACACAGACATCTACCTTTATTTTGAAGGAGCTTTAATACAAACATTTACCTTTATACTGTATGGAGCTTTAAGTCAAACATCTACCTTTATTCTGAAGGAGCTTAACACAAACATCTACCTTTATTTTGAAGGAGCTTTAACACAAACATCTACCTCTATTTTGAAGGAGCTTAACACAGACATCTACCTTTATTTTGAAGGAGCTTTAATACAAACATCTACCTTTATTTTGAAGGAGCTTTAATACAAACATCTACCTTTATTTTGAAGGAGCTTTAATACAAACATCTACCTTTATTTTGAAAGAGCTTTAACACAAACATCTACCTTTATTTTGAAGGAGCTTTAATTCAAACATCTACCTTTATACTGAAGGAGCTTTAATACAAACATCTACCTTTATTTTGAAGGAGCTTTAATTCAAACATCTACCTTTATACTGAAGGAGCTTTAATACAAACATCTACCTTTATTTTGAAGGAGCTTAACACAGACATCTACCTTTATTTTGAAGGAGCTTTAATACAAACATCTACCTTTATTTTGAAGGAGCTTAACACAGACATCTACCTTTATTTTGAAGGAGCTTTAATACAAACATCTACCTTTATTTTGAAGGAGCTTTAATACAAACATCTACCTTTATTTTGAAGGAGCTTTAATACAAACATCTACCTTTATTTTGAAAGAGCTTTAACACAAACATCTACCTCTATTTTGAAGGAGCTTAACACAGACATCTACCTTTATTTTGAAGGAGCTTTAATACAAACATCTACCTTTATTTTGAAGGAGCTTTAACACAAACATCTACCTTTATTTTGAAGGAGCTTTAATTCAAACATCTACCTTTATACTGAAGGAGCTTTAATACAAACATCTACCTTTATTTTGAAAGAGCTTTAACAGAAACATCTACCTTTATTTTGAAAGAGCTTTAACACAAACATCTACCTCTATTTTGAAGGAGCTTAACACAGACATCTACCTTTATTTTGAAGGAGCTTTAATACAAACATCTACCTTTATTTTGAAAGAGCTTTAACACAAACATCTACCTTTATTTTGAAGGAGCTTTAATTCAAACATCTACCTTTATACTGAAGGAGCTTTAATACAAACATCTACCTTTATTTTGAAAGAGCTTTAACAGAAACATCTTCCTTTATTTTGAAGGAGCTAAACACAGACATCTACCTCTATTTTGAAGGAGCTTTAATACAAACATCTACCTTTATACTGTATGGAGCTTTAAGTCAAACATCTACCTTTATTCTGAAGGAGCTTAACACAAACATCTACCTTTATTTTGAAGGAGCTTTAACACAAACATCTACCTTTATTTTGAAAGAGCTTTAACACAAACATCTACCTCTATTTTGAAGGAGCTTAACACAGACATCTACCTTTATTTTGAAGGAGCTTTAATACAAACATCTACCTTTATTTTGAAGGAGCTTTAATACAAACATCTACCTTTATTTTGAAGGAGCTTTAATACAAACATCTACCTTTATTTTGAAAGAGCTTTAACACAAACATCTACCTTTATTTTGAAGGAGCTTTAATTCAAACATCTACCTTTATACTGAAGGAGCTTTAATACAAACATCTACCTTTATTTTGAAGGAGCTTAACACAGACATCTACCTTTATTTTGAAGGAGCTTTAATACAAACATCTACCTTTATTTTGAAGGAGCTTAACACAGACATCTACCTTTATTTTGAAGGAGCTTTAATACAAACATCTACCTTTATTTTGAAGGAGCTTTAATACAAACATCTACCTTTATTTTGAAGGAGCTTTAATACAAACATCTACCTTTATTTTGAAAGAGCTTTAACACAAACATCTACCTCTATTTTGAAGGAGCTTAACACAGACATCTACCTTTATTTTGAAGGAGCTTTAATACAAACATCTACCTTTATTTTGAAGGAGCTTTAACAAAAACATCTACCTTTATTTTGAAGGAGCTTTAATTCAAACATCTACCTTTATACTGAAGGAGCTTTAATACAAACATCTACCTTTATTTTGAAAGAGCTTTAACAGAAACATCTACCTTTATTTTGAAAGAGCTTTAACACAAACATCTACCTCTATTTTGAAGGAGCTTAACACAGACATCTACCTTTATTTTGAAGGAGCTTTAATACAAACATCTACCTTTATACTGTATGGAGCTTTAACACAAACATATACCTTTATTTTGAAGGAGCTTTAATACAAACATCTACCTTTATACTGAAGGAGCTTTAATACAAACATCTACCTTTATTTTGAAAGAGCTTTAACAGAAACATCTTCCTTTATTTTGAAGGAGCTAAACACAGACATCTACCTTTATTTTGAAGGAGCTTTAATACAAACATCTACCTTTATACTGTATGGAGCTTTAAGTCAAACATCTACCTTTATTCTGAAGGAGCTTAACACAAACATCTACCTTTATTTTGAAGGAGCTTTAACACAAACATCTACCTTTATTTTGAAAGAGCTTTAACACAAACATCTACCTTTATTTTGAAGGAGCTTTAATTCAAACATCTACCTTTATACTGAAGGAGCTTTAATACAAACATCTACCTTTATACTGAAGGAGCTTTAATACAAACATCTACCTTTATTTTGAAAGAGCTTTAACAGAAACATCTACCTTTATTTTGAAAGAGCTTTAACACAAACATCTACCTCTATTTTGAAGGAGCTTAACACAGACATCTACCTTTATTTTGAAGGAGCTTTAATACAAACATCTACCTTTATTTTGAAAGAGCTTTAACACAAACATCTACCTTTATTTTGAAGGAGCTTTAATTCAAACATCTACCTTTATACTGAAGGAGCTTTAATACAAACATCTACCTTTATTTTGAAAGAGCTTTAACAGAAACATCTTCCTTTATTTTGAAAGAGCTTTAACACAAACATCTACCTCTATTTTGAAGGAGCTTAACACAGACATCTACCTTTATTTTGAAGGAGCTTTAATACAAACATCTACCTTTATTTTGAAAGAGCTTTAACAGAAACATCTACCTTTATTTTGAAAGAGCTTTAACACAAACATCTACCTTTATTTTGAAAGAGCTTTAACACAAACATCTACCTTTATTTTGAAGGAGCTTTAACACAAACATCTACCTCTATTTTGAAGGAGCTTAACACAGACATCTACCTTTATTTTGAAGGAGCTTTAATAGAAACATCTACCTTTATTTTGAAGGAGCTTTAATACAAACATCTACCTTTATTTTGAAGGAGCTTTAATACAAACATCTACCTTTATACTGAAGGAGCTTTAATACAAACATCTACCTTTATTTTGAAAGAGCTTTAACAGAAACATCTACCTTTATTTTGAAAGAGCTTTAACACAAACATCTACCTCTATTTTGAAGGAGCTTAACACAGACATCTACCTTTATTTTGAAGGAGCTTTAATACAAACATCTACCTTTATTTTGAAAGAGCTTTAACACAAACATCTACCTTTATTTTGAAGGAGCTTTAATTCAAACATCTACCTTTATACTGAAGGAGCTTTAATACAAACATCTACCTTTATTTTGAAAGAGCTTTAACAGAAACATCTTCCTTTATTTTGAAGGAGCTAAACACAGACATCTACCTTTATTTTGAAGGAGCTTTAATACAAACATCTACCTTTATACTGTATGGAGCTTTAAGTCAAACATCTACCTTTATTCTGAAGGAGCTTAACACAAACATCTACCTTTATTTTGAAGGAGCTTTAACACAAACATCTACCTTTATTTTGAAAGAGCTTTAACACAAACATCTACCTCTATTTTGAAGGAGCTTAACACAGACATCTACCTTTATTTTGAAGGAGCTTTAATACAAACATCTACCTTTATTTTGAAGGAGCTTTAATACAAACATCTACCTTTATTTTGAAGGAGCTTTAATACAAACATCTACCTTTATTTTGAAAGAGCTTTAACACAAACATCTACCTTTATTTTGAAGGAGCTTTAATTCAAACATCTACCTTTATACTGAAGGAGCTTTAATACAAACATCTACCTTTATTTTGAAGGAGCTTAACACAGACATCTACCTTTATTTTGAAGGAGCTTTAATACAAACATCTACCTTTATTTTGAAGGAGCTTAACACAAACATCTACCTTTATTTTGAAGGAGCTTTAATTCAAACATCTACCTTTATACTGAAGGAGCTTTAATACAAACATCTACCTTTATTTTGAAGGAGCTTAACACAGACATCTACCTTTATTTTGAAGGAGCTTTAATACAAACATCTACCTTTATTTTGAAGGAGCTTAACACAGACATCTACCTTTATTTTGAAGGAGCTTTAATACAAACATCTACCTTTATTTTGAAGGAGCTTTAATACAAACATCTACCTTTATTTTGAAGGAGCTTTAATACAAACATCTACCTTTATTTTGAAAGAGCTTTAACACAAACATCTACCTCTATTTTGAAGGAGCTTAACACAGACATCTACCTTTATTTTGAAGGAGCTTTAATACAAACATCTACCTTTATTTTGAAGGAGCTTTAACAAAAACATCTACCTTTATTTTGAAGGAGCTTTAATTCAAACATCTACCTTTATACTGAAGGAGCTTTAATACAAACATCTACCTTTATTTTGAAAGAGCTTTAACAGAAACATCTACCTTTATTTTGAAAGAGCTTTAACACAAACATCTACCTCTATTTTGAAGGAGCTTAACACAGACATCTACCTTTATTTTGAAGGAGCTTTAATACAAACATCTACCTTTATTTTGAAAGAGCTTTAACACAAACATCTACCTTTATTTTGAAGGAGCTTTAATTCAAACATCTACCTTTATACTGAAGGAGCTTTAATACAAACATCTACCTTTATTTTGAAGGAGCTTAACACAGACATCTACCTTTATTTTGAAGGAGCTTTAATACAAACATCTACCTTTATACTGTATGGAGCTTTAAGTCAAACATCTACCTTTATTCTGAAGGAGCTTAACACAAACATCTACCATTATTTTGAAGGAGCTTTAACACAAACATCTACCTTTATTTTGAAAGAGCTTTAACACAAACATCTACCTCTATTTTGAAGGAGCTTAACACAGACTTCTACCTTTATTTTGAAGGAGCTTTAATACAAACATCTACCTTTATTTTGAAGGAGCTTTAATACAAACATCTACCTTTATTTTGAAGGAGCTTTAATACAAACATCTACCTTTATTTTGAAGGAGCTTTAATACAAACATCTACCTTTATTTTGAAAGAGCTTTAACAAAAACATCTACCTTTATTTTGAAGGAGCTTTAATTCAAACATCTACCTTTATACTGAAGGAGCTTTAATACAAACATCTACCTTTATTTTGAAAAAGCTTTAACACAAACATCTACCTTTATTTTGAAGGAGCTTTAATTCAAACATCTACCTTTATACTGAAGGAGCTTTAATACAAACATCTACCTTTATTTTGAAAGAGCTTTAACAGAAACATCTTCCTTTATTTTGAAGGAGCTAAACACAGACATCTACCTTTATTTTGAAGGAGCTTTAATACAAACATCTACCTTTATACTGTATGGAGCTTTAAGTCAAACATCTACCTTTATTCTGAAGGAGCTTAACACAAACATCTACCTTTATTTTGAAGGAGCTTTAACACAAACATCTACCTTTATTTTGAAAGAGCTTTAACACAAACATCTACCTTTATTTTGAAGGAGCTTTAATACAAACATCTACCTTTATTTTGAAGGAGCTTTAATACAAACATCTACCTTTATTTTGAAAGAGCTTTAACACAAACATCTACCTTTATTTTGAAGGAGCTTTAATTCAAACATCTACCTTTATACTGAAGGAGCTTTAATACAAACATCTACCTTTATTTTGAAGGAGCTTAACACAGACATCTACCTTTATTTTGAAGGAGCTTTAATACAAACATCTACCTTTATTTTGAAGGAGCTTAACACAAACATCTACCTTTATTTTGAAGGAGTTTTAACCCATAAGAACCCAGACCCATTTATCCTTGAAGGAAAATTAAGTGGGGTGAAACACAGACCAAGTGGAATGCATGGAACACATTTTTGAAGTTTTTTTTGAAATAGCGCCACCTATTGTCAGAGATCTGGAATGTTACATATATGTCACATCGGGCGTTTTTGGTAACTTAAATTTTCACTTGAAAATAAATGGGCTTGACATTTTCTTTTGCTCTGTAACACAAATTTGACCTTTTATTTGCATTTCCATAACATATATCAAAATTACAAATTTGCTGGTTACTATTAACACCTTTTTAAGACAAGTTTCACAACAAAAAAGGGCAAACACTATAGAAATGCGAATATTGCCTCATATTGAAGGCTTTAACCAGTTACTGAAGCCTTAAAAGCTGTGCAACCACAATTTTCTTTCCAACTACAAATACCTTGGCATCTGGATGGACAGTTGTCTTAATTTTAAGCACCATATCACCACCCTCATTGCTAAACTAAGAACAATACTTGGCTTTCTATACAGAAATAAGCACCGTTTTCCTACTCACCACAGGAAAAAAATTGGAGACACTATTTTTTCTCTGTTTTAGAGTATGGAGATGACATCTATGGAAGAGCTGCTAGTTCCACTTTGATTCCACTGGATGCTGTTTACCACTCAGCCTTACATTTCATTTCCAATGCTTCATATAATACTAATCACGGCACTCTTTATCAAAATGTCGGCTGGTCATTTCTGACAGTAAGGGGAAAACAGCATTGGTTTTTATCCATTTTTAAAGCCCTGTCACAGTCATGTCTCCTTATTTATCATCTCTGTTAACTATGAAATCACAAAACATTGGTACCCACTCACAGAACTGATTGTTGGGTCATATTCCATTCGTCAGAACTGAGCTGGGTAAAACGTCCTTCTCTCACAATGCACCACATGGGACCCTCTCTCCCATCAGTACAGCAGTCCAGAACCCTTATCTCAAACCTTTTTCATGACTGTTTGACTGTGTTAACTTTTCTTATTTGTTTCCTAATATTTTCTTATGTAAACTCTCATTCTTCTTTGCTGTATTTGTTGTTCTGTATACAACATCTATTGCACGTCTGATGATCGTCAGTACATCCTGAACACTGTACTGTATCCTATTTTATTGCAAAAAATACAGCAAAAAAGCATAATTACATTAATATGGGACCAGCATGGGATACTAAAATCTTGTTCATTTACTGAGAAGAGTGTCTCTGCTAAATCTGTGGTTCAATTTCCGGACTGATATATCATTTTATTAAATATTGATTGAATTTGACATTATTTTTATGTTAACATTTTTAAATTATGTTTTAAATTGAACAACATAGAGTATATTAATTCAAAATACCTGAATCACCTAATTTAATTGAGCAGTTCTTTCCCATTTTTCTCATTGTGACATAGGCGTCACATGGTATTTTTCCTGACTTTTTTAAGGCTAAGGCCCGATGTGACGTATATGTCACAGCAATATTTTCTTAAGTTGTTTTATATGAGTTTCTTCAAAAAATGAGGTCAGAACAGGTTAAATACAACAAGGGACATGTTATAAAGGGATTTGCATTGTGAAATGGGTGGTGGCTTATTTTATTGACAGAAAGCAAGCTTTTTAAAAGTAGCTGCCTCTGTGAAATGTGCCAACTCTGCTGGCCACCATCTTGGAAATGTTGTCATGGATAGAGAGATTCACAGAGAGTCATGTGACTGCACCAGGATGTTGAGTAGATGTCACTTAGGGACTTCATGAGTTAAAAGTTCAACATCAATATGTGTAAGGGGCTTTCCAGGACACTTGAAGGCGGTGTGACACCCGTGTCACCGTGGGTCCTTATGGGTTAATTCAAACATCTACCTTTATACTGAAGGAGCTTTAATACAAACATCTACCTTTATTTTGAAGGAGCTTAACACAGACATCTACCTTTATTTTGAAGGAGCTTTAATACAAACATCTACCTTTATTTTGAAGGAGCTTAACACAGACATCTACCTTTATTTTGAAGGAGCTTTAATACAAACATCTACCTTTATTTTGAAGGAGCTTTAATACAAACATCTACCTTTATTTTGAAGGAGCTTTAATACAAACATCTACCTTTATTTTGAAAGAGCTTTAACACAAACATCTACCTCTATTTTGAAGGAGCTTAACACAGACATCTACCTTTATTTTGAAGGAGCTTTAATACAAACATCTACCTTTATTTTGAAGGAGCTTTAACAAAAACATCTACCTTTATTTTGAAGGAGCTTTAATTCAAACATCTACCTTTATACTGAAGGAGCTTTAATACAAACATCTACCTTTATTTTGAAAGAGCTTTAACAGAAACATCTACCTTTATTTTGAAAGAGCTTTAACACAAACATCTACCTCTATTTTGAAGGAGCTTAACACAGACATCTACCTTTATTTTGAAGGAGCTTTAATACAAACATCTACCTTTATTTTGAAAGAGCTTTAACACAAACATCTACCTTTATTTTGAAGGAGCTTTAATTCAAACATCTACCTTTATACTGAAGGAGCTTTAATACAAACATCTACCTTTATTTTGAAGGAGCTTAACACAGACATCTACCTTTATTTTGAAGGAGCTTTAATACAAACATCTACCTTTATACTGTATGGAGCTTTAAGTCAAACATCTACCTTTATTCTGAAGGAGCTTAACACAAACATCTACCATTATTTTGAAGGAGCTTTAACACAAACATCTACCTTTATTTTGAAAGAGCTTTAACACAAACATCTACCTCTATTTTGAAGGAGCTTAACACAGACTTCTACCTTTATTTTGAAGGAGCTTTAATACAAACATCTACCTTTATTTTGAAGGAGCTTTAATACAAACATCTACCTTTATTTTGAAGGAGCTTTAATACAAACATCTACCTTTATTTTGAAGGAGCTTTAATACAAACATCTACCTTTATTTTGAAAGAGCTTTAACAAAAACATCTACCTTTATTTTGAAGGAGCTTTAATTCAAACATCTACCTTTATACTGAAGGAGCTTTAATACCAACATCTACCTTTATTTTGAAAAAGCTTTAACACAAACATCTACCTTTATTTTGAAGGAGCTTTAATTCAAACATCTACCTTTATACTGTATGGAGCTTTAAGTCAAACATCTACCTTTATTCTGAAGGAGCTTAACACAAACATCTACCTTTATTTTGAAGGAGCTTTAACACAAACATCTACCTTTATTTTGAAAGAGCTTTAACACAAACATCTACCTTTATTTTGAAGGAGCTTAACACAGACATCTACCTTTATTTTGAAGGAGCTTTAATACAAACATCTACCTTTATTTTGAAGGAGCTTTAATACAAACATCTACCTTTATTTTGAAGGAGCTTTAATACAAACATCTACCTTTATACTGAAGGAGCTTTAATACAAACATCTACCTTTATTTTGAAAGAGCTTTAACAGAAACATCTACCTTTATTTTGAAAGAGCTTTAACACAAACATCTACCTCTATTTTGAAGGAGCTTAACACAGACATCTACCTTTATTTTGAAGGAGCTTTAATACAAACATCTACCTTTATTTTGAAAGAGCTTTAACACAAACATCTACCTTTATTTTGAAGGAGCTTTAATTCAAACATCTACCTTTATACTGAAGGAGCTTTAATACAAACATCTACCTTTATTTTGAAAGAGCTTTAACAGAAACATCTTCCTTTATTTTGAAGGAGCTAAACACAGACATCTACCTTTATTTTGAAGGAGCTTTAATACAAACATCTACCTTTATACTGTATGGAGCTTTAAGTCAAACATCTACCTTTATTCTGAAGGAGCTTAACACAAACATCTACCTTTATTTTGAAGGAGCTTTAACACAAACATCTACCTTTATTTTGAAAGAGCTTTAACACAAACATCTACCTCTATTTTGAAGGAGCTTAACACAGACATCTACCTTTATTTTGAAGGAGCTTTAATACAAACATCTACCTTTATTTTGAAGGAGCTTTAATACAAACATCTACCTTTATTTTGAAGGAGCTTTAATACAAACATCTACCTTTATTTTGAAAGAGCTTTAACACAAACATCTACCTTTATTTTGAAGGAGCTTTAATTCAAACATCTACCTTTATACTGAAGGAGCTTTAATACAAACATCTACCTTTATTTTGAAGGAGCTTAACACAGACATCTACCTTTATTTTGAAGGAGCTTTAATACAAACATCTACCTTTATTTTGAAGGAGCTTAACACAAACATCTACCTTTATTTTGAAGGAGCTTTAATTCAAACATCTACCTTTATACTGAAGGAGCTTTAATACAAACATCTACCTTTATTTTGAAGGAGCTTACCACAGACATCTACCTTTATTTTGAAGGAGCTTTAATACAAACATCTACCTTTATTTTGAAAGAGCTTTAACACAAACATCTACCTCTATTTTGAAGGAGCTTAACACAGACATCTACCTTTATTTTGAAGGAGCTTTAATACAAACATCTACCTTTATTTTGAAGGAGCTTTAACAAAAACATCTACCTTTATTTTGAAGGAGCTTTAATTCAAACATCTACCTTTATACTGAAGGAGCTTTAATACAAACATCTACCTTTATTTTGAAAGAGCTTTAACAGAAACATCTACCTTTATTTTGAAAGAGCTTTAACACAAACATCTACCTCTATTTTGAAGGAGCTTAACACAGACATCTACCTTTATTTTGAAGGAGCTTTAATACAAACATCTACCTTTATTTTGAAAGAGCTTTAACACAAACATCTACCTTTATTTTGAAGGAGCTTTAATTCAAACATCTACCTTTATACTGAAGGAGCTTTAATACAAACATCTACCTTTATTTTGAAGGAGCTTAACACAGACATCTACCTTTATTTTGAAGGAGCTTTAATACAAACATCTACCTTTATACTGTATGGAGCTTTAAGTCAAACATCTACCTTTATTCTGAAGGAGCTTAACACAAACATCTACCATTATTTTGAAGGAGCTTTAACACAAACATCTACCTTTATTTTGAAAGAGCTTTAACACAAACATCTACCTCTATTTTGAAGGAGCTTAACACAGACTTCTACCTTTATTTTGAAGGAGCTTTAATACAAACATCTACCTTTATTTTGAAGGAGCTTTAATACAAACATCTACCTTTATTTTGAAGGAGCTTTAATACAAACATCTACCTTTATTTTGAAGGAGCTTTAATACAAACATCTACCTTTATTTTGAAAGAGCTTTAACAAAAACATCTACCTTTATTTTGAAGGAGCTTTAATTCAAACATCTACCTTTATACTGAAGGAGCTTTAATACAAACATCTACCTTTATTTTGAAAAAGCTTTAACACAAACATCTACCTTTATTTTGAAGGAGCTTTAATTCAAACATCTACCTTTATACTGAAGGAGCTTTAATACAAACATCTACCTTTATTTTGAAAGAGCTTTAACAGAAACATCTTCCTTTATTTTGAAGGAGCTAAACACAGACATCTACCTTTATTTTGAAGGAGCTTTAATACAAACATCTACCTTTATACTGTATGGAGCTTTAAGTCAAACATCTACCTTTATTCTGAAGGAGCTTAACACAAACATCTACCTTTATTTTGAAGGAGCTTTAACACAAACATCTACCTTTATTTTGAAAGAGCTTTAACACAAACATCTACCTCTATTTTGAAGGAGCTTAACACAGAC
Source organism: Trachurus trachurus (assembly GCF_905171665.1). Lineage (NCBI taxonomy): Eukaryota > Metazoa > Chordata > Actinopteri > Carangiformes > Carangidae > Trachurus > Trachurus trachurus. The sequence continues at coordinate 2,647 of NW_028155217.1, read as the reverse complement.
ATCTACCTTTATTTTGAAGGAGCTTTAATACAAACATCTACCTTTATTTTGAAGGAGCTTTAATACAAACATCTACCTTTATTTTGAAGGAGCTTTAATACAAACATCTACCTTTATTTTGAAAGAGCTTTAACACAAACATCTACCTTTATTTTGAAGGAGCTTTAATTCAAACATCTACCTTTATACTGAAGGAGCTTTAATACAAACATCTACCTTTATTTTGAAGGAGCTTAACACAGACATCTACCTTTATTTTGAAGGAGCTTTAATACAAACATCTACCTCTATACTGTATGGAGCTTTAATACAAACATCTACCTTTATTTTGAAAGAGCTTTAACAGAAACATCTACCTTTATTTTGAAAGAGCTTTAACACAAACATCTACCTCTATTTTGAAGGAGCTTAACACAGACATCTACCTTTATTTTGAAGGAGCTTTAATACAAACATCTACCTTTATTTTGAAAGAGCTTTAACACAAACATCTACCTTTATTTTGAAGGAGCTTTAATACAAACATCTACCTTTATTTTAAAGGAGCTTAACACAGACATCTACCTTTATTTTGAAGGAGCTTTAATACAAACATCTACCTTTATTTTGAAGGAGCTTTAATACAAACATCTACCTTTATTTTGAAGGGGACACTAGGTACCTGTCTGTCCAGACTGGGGGACAGAGGACACTAGGTACCTGTCTGTCTGTCCAGACTGGGGGACAGAGGACACTTTGTACCTGTCTGTCTGTCCAGACTGGGGGACAGAGGACACTAGGTCTGTCTGTCTGTCCAGACTGGGGGACAGAGGACAGAGGACACTAGGTACCTGTCTGTCTGTCCAGACTGGGGGACAGAGGACACTTTGTACCTGTCTACCATAAGTTAGTGCCACTTAAGATTACAAGTAAAGCATACTTAATCAAGATATCTTTTTTAACTCAAAATATTTAGTCAACATTAATTAAAATTTTTGATGTAATCAGTTTCAACAATTTTTTTGAGTTAACTGAACTTATTAGGGTTTACAGTGTAAGAGGTCTAATGTTTTTTTTAATCATTGCTGTTCCATATATGCATTATTGACAAAGTTTTTCTGAAGAATTTTTTTATTGAGACCGGTTACTTTCATAATGGTCAATAACATATTCAAACCAACTCAGTCATGTTATAAGTCAATATCAATCTAAGATGATTTAACAGTACTTCATTCAACACAGTAGCCAGGTTAAAAGTAGTAGACAGAGAACAGCAGTGCCACACAAACTTATCAAATATCAAAATCTTTATTTTCACCTTGAAAGAGATAACACATTTCATCAGAGGCAACAAGGAAAAGAAACTTACAAACTGTAGTAAACATATAACAACATTTCATATCAAAAAAGAAACTTAGAACAGCCATACAAATTTCATCCAAGGCAATTAGGTAAAAACAACATATCATATCAAAAAGAGACTAGGGTTAGGGTTAGGGTTAGGGTAACCCTATCTGTACAGTCTTTTTACCAATAAAGCCGTGTACGTTTAAGTTCCTGTGTGTGTGGGTGTGGAACTCTTCCGGACGCGTGTCCACAAACCAATGTCCATTCACGTGAGGTCGTTTGCATAATAATAATTATTTATTTACACATAAAGTCCAGGTAAGCACAGGATTGCTGCTCTCAGGTAAGTGTAATTCACACTGTTCAACACTCAATCACGGTAACTCACTTTGCGTGTCCTATGCACGGTTTTACACGTCTTTCCCAGCTTGACACGGTCTTGACACGGGCTTGACACGGGCTTGACACGGTCTTGACACGGGCTTGACACGGGCTTGACACGGTCAGAAAACTTTGTGCTCTCCTCCTCACACACACACCGGAGGCCAATTACACCCTCACCTATATCACCTTCACCCAACACAATACCCCCCCTGGTGGTCAAACAGAGAACAGGCAAAATGGCTCCTACACTATCTATCTATCTATCTATCTATCTATCTATCTATCTATCTATCTATCTATCTATCTATCTATCTATCTATCTATCTATCTATCTATCTATCTACGCTAAGCCTTTTGCCAGACCAGTGCAGAGGCAGAAAATGTCTCTTTTTCTCCACGTTTCTGTCTGCCTCAGACTGCGGGGCCCCTATCGCCGTGGTAACCACCTGGAGTTGCCGTGGTAACCAGGCCAGAGCTCGTTAACTTCATAAACAATCCACCTAGCTGGATTAAATGTTTGTAAACACAGACACACAGCTGCTCCGCCAGAAATGAAGCGGTGGTTCTACTCAGTGGAGCAGCAGAAGTAACAGGATGCAGAGCACTGAGCAGCATATTATTTCTGTTCTAATCAGCAGAAAACCATGGAAAACAGCTGGCTCTGGGGATTACTTTTCACTAATAAGATTGAACATTACTGTTGGTTGTATTTTGTGAATGGAATATTTATTTATTTATTTATTCTCTCTCCTCCCTCTCTCTCTCTCTGACCTGATATGAATTGATTCTCTGGTTTATATATTGATCAAAATTATGTTTCAAATGAATTATTACACTCGTACGCCGTGTAATAGGCGGGATAATGCTCAGTAAGTTATTGATTAAATGCACTGACACTAGTGAAACTATCAATTGCACCTACCAAACAGATACATGA